>NW_005371933.1:987979-1004419 GCF_000412655.1 Myotis brandtii | reverse complement strand
TAGGCTCCAATCAGGGCAGCCTGGCGGGACCCCACCCGAGCACGAATTCGTGCACTGAGCCTCTAGTTAATAATAAAAAAAACTAAGAATTTGCTGTTTTTTTCCACTTAACAGTAAATATTGGCATTAGTTCCCGGTGTCCCTAAAACTAACACATTCCCCCAAATAATATCAAAAATCCGTATCTAATTATTCTTAAGTTGTCTCATTAATCAAATAAAATTAAGATGAAGTTAATTTCCACTAATAGGACAGGGATTTTTTTTATAATCAATATTGATATGATTACAAACTATAATTTGCACACTTAAAGATAAAGAATTATTAGTCCATTGTTTCAACATATTAAGTCTTGAATCACTAATCTGAAATTAATTAAAGAAAAAAATCTTAGAGCATTAAAACCCCACACCTGAAAGACTTACCATTTTATCTAGATGTTCAATGGATCTATAAATCTCCCCCTGGGATTCATCATAGTAACTGTAACGGAACCTTTGACCTTGAAACAAATATCATGTACAAAATAAAATAGGGAAAAATTAGAAGCTAAAAAGAACGCAATCGCTTACCAAATAATTTCAGTTCTCAAGGAAGGCAAAGCACAGCTTAAGCCTCTGAGAAAATCATTCCCAAGAGCCCTTGGTATATAAAAATAAAAGGCATATTTGGGAAGGTAGTAAAGAAATTATATAGCACCAGTGTTTTATAATGTTAAAACTATTTCAAATTGTAAAACCTTATAGCAATACAAAAGACTAAGGAAACAAAACAGCTTAAAAGTTAGAAGCATTGTTAAATATATTATATCAGTCTAAAATGGAGAGTAAACCCAAAGAGTATGATGCAAGAAATTTTGGTTTAAGAAAACTCTCAATGTAACAAGTCAATGAAAGCTTAGCTTTTGCTGTACAAATGAAAGATTTGATCTCTATTACAGAAAAAAAAATAAAGTGTAGATCAGAGATACATGTGGTTTGTGTGGTTTGTATTACCTCAAAAAATTTTATCTCATTTTCGCAAAACTTTCTACTTGGAAAAGGATCAATACAAGTGCCTTAAAATAGAATTCACAACACAACAGTCCTAATCTGACAATAAGATCTCAATAAGGGTGCAAGCACAGAACATTCGATGTTTAGCCATTCTCCAGAGGGTAACATAGAAGAAGCTCAAAAAGAAGACAGAAAACGAAAGACTGAGGAGATAAACTTTGCTTCCTACTAAAGTCAGAAGAAAACCTAAAACAATGTGTTCTAAACCCACATAATTGTGGAGTATTATTATACTGATTATGTTGCATCTAAATCTTTATTTCAGCAACACTCTTATTTCCAAGAACTCATTACTTTTCTATTTCTTTATTTTAAAAGATTTACCGAAATGCATTTTGGAAAATATCACAGCACACCAATCATGTATGCACACACTATGTGTCTTGTGCTTCATTTTCAGATCAAGTTCACATATCCAATTATTATTCTCACACCTGAGAAGACAGATTTCTTAGACTGGATAATTAAGATTTTTAAGTTTTCTGTTTATCTTGCTAAAAAATATCATGTTATAAATAATGAACGGTGCAAAATTATAAAACCCTTTTGATGTCTTTTTTTGAAAAGCCAGACATCACATTTCTTAAAACTTAATTGTTGATGCTGATCATCTTTAATGGTCACATCTCTACACTATATATATTTCCTTAACTGTCACATTTTAACTTTTCATATACATTGCTATGTACAAGTATTCAATGTGGCAGTTTATTTTCCCCCAAGAGCCATTATTAAATCAATATTGCATCTTACATGATATCCTAGAATCAAGCAACAGGTTCTGAGACAATTGTCTGCTTTCTGAATATAAAAACCTATTTGTAAGCACAGATCCACTATAGATCTTGCACTGAAAAAGTTCTTAGACAGTGACAGTTCATCACTCAATGCACCTATATTAAGTAATTCATCAGACATTTCTATCAAAATTTAAAAGTATAGATTTTTTTGTCTTTAAAGAATTTATGTATTTCCTTCTATGAATAATGAAAATTATATAATTTACCCCATTTTTCCTCTTTGCCAAGTGACTGTCAGAAGATTCAAAGACAAATCTACAATCTGCCATAATAATTTATTGATTCAAATCAGTGGTATTAAACGTCCACTTCAATTTCAAGTTCTTTTGACAAAGCTGCCCAAAATCTTTGAGTGAACAATTAAATGAACAGTCTTAGACAAGGAAATTCTGAATCAATATCACTGTAGTAATATCCTTGTAAGAAATTAAGATGAATACTCTTGGAAGCTAAATCGCTTCAAGTATACACTAATGTGTTCTTTTTTCTTGCTTCTGGAGATAGCTACTAGTTTTAGCAGTCAATAATCCCTGTGACCAGGACATAACTGCCTTTTCTGAAAACCAGAGAAAAATTCACAAACTTTGTGATTGCCATTTGCTATTCAAAAGTCTGTTTTGCTTATTTCCAAGTTCAGAGATACTGTTTCAAATGGTAGAAGGTGGCCAAACTTGCCTTAATCCTAAGTGAAAAGTATAACTGTATTTTAAAATACTATCTTGTCCATTTTATCATTTTAAAGGTAAGTTTCACTTAAAAACTTCTTCTGAAGTAAAAGTATATAAAATGTTTGAAACTTTAAAATATTAAATCAACATGTAATTTAATAAGACAAAATACACAGAAAATCAATGAGTAAATGTTTAATATTTTGCTACTCTTTAGTAGCCACCTTGCATTTAGTAGTTGAAGAACTGATTAGAAATACTTGATGAGCTCTAACGAATCTATGTGTTAAGGAGCTAAATCCACACTACACATAGCTACTATATGGAAAAACGCTTACTTATGATAGCTCAAACTATCTCACAATAATTTTTTTAACACGTTAGGCGCCAAGCCTGTTTTGTCTTCCTTTCCGTTTCAGTCACCGGTGACTGCCATGGAGTTTAACATGTTAATTGTATATATTTAAATATTATTTCAGCGATTCATTCTGGTCAATATACATACAGACAGCATCTAATTTAAAGTGAATAACTGGCCCTGGTCAGTGTGGCTTAGTTGGTTGAGCACTATCTCATGCACCGAGTTGTCCCTGGTTCCATTCCTGGTCAGGGCACATGCCCAGTAAGGGGCATGCAGGAGGCAGCTGATCCATATTTCTCTCTCTCCCTCTCCCATCCTCTTTCTCTAAAATCAATAAAAACATATTAAAAACGTAAAATAACGTAAGTAATTGCCATTATCCTAGCCTGTGTGTGTGTATGAGCATGCACATGCTCATACACACTCAATTTTAGTTAAACATCACTTGGAACTTGAGTTCAAAAGGTATTTTTTGTTTCTAATTATTAAAAAATAAGTTTATCAAGATTTTATTTAATAAGAAATAAAAGAAATGACAACACTAGCACAATACCCTGATCATAAATGTACCTTTAATTAAATATTTATTGTTGACTTGTAATACATTATCATTTCATGTACCTCATGAGCAGACATATTTTGTTTTTACAATTCTGCTAACATTCAATAAAGCTTATCCCCCTAAACTGCACAAACACAGATGCCTATGCACCTGGAGGACTGGACTTGTGTCCTTTTATCAGTATGAATAAAGCATATCACATAGTAAGAGAAAATTACTTACCTGAAACTTATCCTTTCAGAAGGTACACTGGGAAAATGGATTCTTTGAGCCCCTGTTTCACCTCCAAGTATGAGCTTTCTAGCTTTAAGAGCCATTGGCACTGCCCCTAGGACAGCACAAGCTTTGCAACTCCCCTAGTGAGTATGTCAGTAGTTTCTTCAGGTGCCTTCCCTCAGTTCTTTTCAAATTCAAAAGATGAGAGAAAAAATAACCCAAGAAAAAAATCCTGTAAAGCAGAAACCTTACTCTTTGAGAGAAGGAGGGTAGCTCATTTGTGAATCCATTCCAGAGCACGCTTTCTGAGAAAAAGAAATACAGGTAAGTAATTTTCCCATCTCCAAAGGTGACTGGTGATTAATGAGTGGATTCACAGAGTGTGGAGAATAAGCTCCAGGGATGTCTGTTTAACACACAACAACCAACTAATGAGGACAAACAGAACAATGAATGGTACAAAAATCAATACTACTTTTTAAGTACTTCGAAACAAAAAATAAAAAAGTATCGAATACCTCAACATTAAACTATAAACTGGATTGTGGAATTAAACAATGAGCTTGTAAAGATGATCTAAAAGCCCTCAAAAGATCAGTCAATAAGAGACTTTCAGACATATGTCTAGTAAAAATTATACTGTTATACATTCACTTAATCACTTTATGTTTATATGTTAAAATATTTTAGTTAACTCTCAGAACCTGTGTGGTAGATAAGGACCTAAAACTGGGGACATTCATAATCGAAATCATTATCAAAGAAAAAATGTATTTCACAAAGGAATTATATTCTGAGTAGCATCAAATAAGATAATCATTTTTATAAACAAAATACTTAGTCCTTTCATTCTGAAATCTTAGTTATTATGTAAAAGTATTAACCTTCTCTCAAACTTGCAAAAGATCAAAAACCTAAATATGTGAAATCAGTTATGTATAAATATCAAAGCTAGAGTAGGTACGTCAGGAATTAGCTAACTTACACCCAAACTAAATAAAATATTTATAAAATAGTAATGCCCTCATAACCCAAGAGACTAACAGAAAGGAAGAAGAGTATGCATAAATAATCACTTTTTATACATATTAATGTAGAAATCTGAATAAAGATATACATATTTAAGAGAATACCATTTTTAATAGGTGTCACATATTTATGAAAAAGAAATTATGTAAACCTAGACAAATATAAGAAATTATATAAATGTAGACAAATAAAAATCCAAAATTGCTAAAGTGAGAGAAGTAAACTTTATTCATACTTTAACAAAATAATATAATTTATCAGTAATATTTAACAAATAAATCTATTGAAAATGATTTGTATTTAAAACAATCATTAAAGGAAAATTAAATAAAAGCATGGATCCACTTTCAAATAATCCATTTTTCTTAGTTCCAGTTTCACTTAGAAACTTCTTTAAAGTTAACTGAAGAGCTGCCCTAACCGGTTTGGCTCAGTGGATAGAGCATCGGCCTGTGGACTGAAGGGTCCCAGGTTTGATTCCAGTCAAGGGCATGTACCTTGGTTGCGGGCACATCCCCAGTGGAGGGTGTGCAAAAGGCAGCTGATCAATGTTTCTCTCTCATCGGTGTTCCTAACTCTCTATCCCTCTCCCTTCCTCTCTGTAAAAAATCAATAAAATATATTTTTTTAAAAATAACCTTAACTGAAAATTTTGTTAATGAAAGCTGGTAATAATCCAAATTTGGAAATAGATGCCGGACCAGAGTGACTCAGTGGTTGAGTGTTGACCTATGAACTGGGAGGTTATGGTTCGATTCCTGGTCAGGGCACATGCTCAGGTTGGAGCTCCATCCCCGGTGGGGGGGGTGTAGGAGGCAACCAATCGATTCATATTCTCTCCCTCTCTCTCTCTCTCTCTCCCCCTCCCTCCCTAAAATCAATAAAAAATATTTATAAATAAATAAACAAACAAACAAATAAATAAATAAAATTGGAAAAAGAAATTTCAGGAAGGTCAGGAAAACACAAATATTAACAGTATATATGGGGAAGAGTAAAAATGAAACTTAGGAAAATGAAATGAAAATTCTACTAATCACATAAACTAAAATTGGTTCAGGCAAAATTCTCTTTATATGGAGCCATCCTATAGAATGTGGAACTTACTAAGTACACAATGTATGGGGACAACATCATTTAACCAAATACTGGTAGCAAATGTCCTTTCACTTATGTCACTCTTCCTGAAAGTTAACAGGAAAGATGAAAAGGGGTGGGACTTTATAAGCATTATGAGGAAAACATCATTCTATTGGGCTAATAAGAAAAAAGACAGGAGTTGAAATGCAGGGGTTTTTCAGGGGAATTCAAATGAGGGCATAGAAAGAAGGGGCACAACAAAATCTAGGTTCCCCCTCTCTCTTTAGCTCATCTCACCCAAGAAGAAAACTTGAGTATTTTAGTCTTTGTACTTTTTATCTCTCTAATATCTCTTTCAAGTCTGAATAAAGCTAAATGGGATCTGAAATATGAGCATCTTTAAAGCAAAATACACTTTAAAAAAAGGCAGTCACCCCAGTCAGTGTGGCTCAGTGGTTGAGCATCGACCTATGAACCAGGAGGCTACGGCTCGATTCCCGGTCAGGGCACATGCCCAGGTTGTGGGCTTGATCCCCAGTAGGGGCTGTGCAGAAGGCAGCCGATCAATGATTCTCTCCCATCATTGATATTTCCATCTCTCTCTCCCTCTCCCTTCCTCTTTGAAATCAATTTTTTAAAAAAATTTTTAAAGAAAGTCATTCATGTAAATGGACACTGGCTAACAAAAAAATTCAAGGCAAAATTCTTCCAACTATATCTAAGTCTCCCAACTGTCTCTATCACCAAGTTTCTCATCACTTTATTCTTCACAGAAACTGGACAATATATAAGGAAAAGTGACTAGAAATGAAAAATGTCATTGTCAGTACTTTAATATATTATTCTACAAAAACAAAACAAAAAATCTGCTATATATGAGTAATTTTATTAACTGTACCATAATCAATTAAGTTATTTTTGTTTAAAAACACAAAACACAGCTATCTAGAAATGTGGAATGTGTCAAGAGCCTAACAAGAAAAATTTTTAAATCTCTACTTGAGGGACTGAATGCTTCCTGTTGACATTGCTTTGACATGTTAAAATCAAACTGTATAGTATATTTTTAAAAAGAAGAAGAAATCACTATGTATTATCTTCATGAGAAAAAGCTAAATTTTTGAGGTGGGACTATAGCACTCATTAATTTAGTAAAAATGACTATGCCACTAAAGCATGAATTTGAGAAATATGAAACCATTTCTAAGACAGTTTGACCCACAACCAGCCAATGATTCCTATTACTTCAACAGGCATGTTAAATATAAAATAAATCTTACTTTACAAGAATAACAGTTACTATTACTATTGTAGAAAGGAGACTACCAATTTTGGAACAGTATCCGTGCAACACCTTCAACTTATCCCCAAACCTCAATCAAATTTCCGAATTAGAGTTAGTACAGTGTTCTCCCTAAGCACACAGTAAGCACTTAATGAATATAGTTAGTGATAGTAACACTGAAAAAACAAACAACTGGAAAAGTTATTTTTACTTAACCACCAGATGTAAATATAAGTGTATTTTAGTCTCTGTTTAGTTTTCCATAGCTAACATATCACCAGAAAATCCTATCTTACAATTTAAATACCAAAGTTTTCAAGAAATAAGGAGATCAAATGACCTAAATAATTTTCTAAGATATAGGTAAAATGTAAAACAAAGTTCATTTTTCTCTCAACACTGTACTTAAATACAGTAGTGCAGTAGGGTTTGTTTACTTTCTAATGTATTAATGAGGTAAAAAGGATGATGCCACAGAAAAGCAAACATGAAGGTGTCCACTGATGTTTATGTGCATTTTATTGTGGTTGCACATGGTGCCAACCTAGAAGAGCTTAGACTGAAAAACTGTATCACGAGAACCAATTATTTAAATCATAGAGTGATTTGAAGTGAATCACAAGAGCCTTAAAAGTGAAGGAAGAGGGAGCACATGCTTCAAGAAATCTTAAAACATTATTACCAATGCAAATTTACAATACTAAAGAAAAATAGCCCTTTTTTCAATATGACATACCTTACTTTTTAAGATAAACTATTACTAAACTTCAGAATTCTCAAGAAACTCTTTTGAAACATTTCCCTAGTCCTCAGATGTAACTAATATATCCATAAAAATAACTTCTGCCAAAGGTAGCCAAAGGAACTTGTTATTAAAGAACCCTGAGAGCTTCTGAGGACGTTTGTAAAGTAGCACAGCTACCTGCATGCCCTAAACCAGGACTTTCAACCTCAGCACTACTAATATTGTGGGCAGGATCATTCTTTGAGGTAGGGAGCTTTCCTGTGCATTATAGGATGTTTATTTAGAAGCTTCCCTGAACTATTTTCACTAGATGTCAATAGCATCCCCAGCTCCCACCCCACCCCAGTTGTGATGATCAAAAAAAATGTCTCTAGACATTTCCAAACGCCCCCAGGAGTAATCCCCAGTTGAGAAATTAACGCCTTAAACAAAAATACCATTAGGAAGGATGGTTCTCTTGAACTGAAATCTCAAGGCCATTCATAGCACAAAGTAAGAGAAGAAAATACCAGCCTAAATAGGCCAGATAAATGTTGAATCAACACTGGCAATCAATGGCTAAGATGTGAAAAGCCAGGGCTCCCTGTATCTCATTGAGGATGTTTTTCTTGCCATTCTAGCAGTCTACCTTAAAATTTCTGGTCATGTGCCTTATGTTTTCTCTATAACCAAAGAAATATCTGAAGGATGAACAGATACTGGCACCCCTAAACCAATGAACACATAAGCTAAGAGATGTCCTACAGGAACAGAATTCAGAAACATTCTGGAACAGTAAATGAGAGCAAATGTTGTCCCAAGAATGTGAAAAATCAACATTTACTGAAAGAGGCACCTACAAATGTCTCACTTTCTTTATGATCTATTCACTGTGAAGCTTCCTTATTCTTTTAAGTGGCAATCATAACAAAAATCACATAGGAGTCCTTACCAATGAAGACCACAGTGCTAATAGCCAACGTGTTACAATCGTTGGAGGTTAGCTCTAAACTGATGGCAATTATGGGCAAAAATTAAGCATCAAAGGAGAAAAAGAAAGAAAAAAGACCAATTACAAAACAGGAAATGTGGAAAAGGACTGCCAGCGCACACAGTGCTCTTCTATGTTCTAAAAAAGAAAATTAGTTTTATCCACCAAAACACCAATTTCGGGCATCTACCACACAACTCTACCTGGAAATGGGGTTAAAAGATCTTAACTCCCACTAGTGTTAAGTGTCTAAGCAAGGATGCCCTCACACTGTGAATCCAATTATACCAGTCGCCTTTGGAAATGTATCCATAATCCACTATTATAATCTGATCCTTTTTAAATGACCAACAGACTTTTTATTCACTTTTAAACATTGCTGCAAAAGGTAAAACTTTCCAAGGAAAGTGATAAAGAACTGAAAATCAGAGCTTATAATGAAAAGATACCTTTAACCACAGTATATAATAGCTATCATAGGTTAAAATCTAGAACTTACCCCAATGGCAGAAATCAGAAGAAACCACAAAGAGATTACTAGGATCCGCTAGATATTTACTGAAGAGTTTTCCGAATTCCTGTTCTTTTGACTCACTCAGAGCTCCAACCAGTACAGGAATAATGGTAAACTCATCCTTATGGCTTAAAGAAAACAGAAAAAAAAAGTCACTTGAGAAGTATAAGAATAAGAATAAAAATAGTTTCCAATGTGTTTGCACTAAAAAGTGGAACATATATTAGTAGTAGTAAAGATAATACACGTATTGTTGAATTCTTAAAATCTATAAATTAAATGTTTAAAGAAGACCATTTAAAAATGAGAGATACAAAAAATGAGGTACAGAATACTCAAAATATCCATTTAAATTACAGAAATGTACAATACTTCTTTAGGTAACCAAAGCTATTTTACTACCAGGTAGAATAACATCCTCAAAAATAAAAATAAACCCATCAGACCATCACCAACTCAAGTCTTCTCAACTACACATCAAAGCTGGAATCATCTGCCCAATACTTCCACAATTTTAAAAGAACATTAAACTCTTCCTCACCTATTTTAGTCCTTTCCTATTATTAATACCACCATTTCTAACATTTGTTCCATAAACCTGTCAAGTGAGGCCTACAACACTTAATATTGGCTCCCATACGATTCCCCAATTACACTTATACCTATACTAATAAACAGAAACAAGACAGTCTGAAAATACAACTCAATTCTACTGGCATCTAGGGTGACCACAGATTCCAAGAAGCAGGTTTTAATTTCTAACAGCGATAATAAAACACCACACTCACTCACAGTGTTTACAGCACAACCACAAATCCCCTTTTCACTCCACAGATTGACAGATTCATGGAAAAGGAACAGAGCAGATTAATAAAGAAGAACTATGATAGGCTATAGAAATAGATGTTTATCCAAAACCTTTTAAAATGTTCATTATAGTGAAATTTTACTTACATATATTCATTATTATTTATATTCTAAATGATCCCAGATTTGGAATTTTAGAAGCATGAATCATGTTTGTCTGACTTGTTCTGAACAGGATTTAAGAGGGTGGGGGATCACCATTATAATAATGCTCTTTAATATGAATAGTCTGACACTTTACTGATGTAGGACAAATAAAATTCATAAAAGCTCTTTAAAATACTAAGTTTAAGTATTCCCAAAATAAATGTTATTCCAGCTTCATAAAGCTAAATTCAGGGCACCCAAGCGCCTCCCCCATCATAAAGGCGCCCTTACCCTTGTCAATTGCGAAATAAACAGATCTTACAGATCTCCAGTCCCTCTGCAATGCAGGGGCTTCTTGGGCAGAATCTGCATCTATGGAGTAAGGAAAAAGAGGAAGCTGGCAGAGGAAGCTGCCATGGGCTCTTTCTCTATTACCAATTTGCTTAAAAACTGCGTGAGTGAACAGGGGCTCTTCAATAAGTAAAGAACTATCATTTCAAAGAAAAGAACTGAGCTCTAGTGAAAATTCAAGATTATTATAACTTGTTCTGTTCTAACTTCAAGTATCACCTACATAAATAAATATACCAAGAAAATCAAAGAGTTTGCAAGTAATTACGACATGGTAGGAAAGCAGTTATATAGACTATAAAAAACAAGAAGTCAGAAGAAATGAGTTCAAGTATTATCTATATGGCATGCAAATGTTGAGAGCGTGGCCAAATTACTAACCTAAAAATGTCCTTATCTGTAAAATGATCATAATTCTAATACTAATTTCATAAAACTGTGACAAAGTGAGGAATACTATAAAAGTGCTGTGTCAACAACAGTTGGCTCACTCTGCAGAAACAACACATGTCTACCTTCCACAAGAGCCACCAAAACATTCAATTAACCAGTTTGAGCTCACAAATCTATCTATAGAGGTAAAAGACTCATGCTACTTAGAAATCTAAGCCTTGAATCAAGATTCATCCATCCACCTCTCTTTTTCTTTCCCTTTTTAAACAATTATATGTTGTTCTCTATTCCCCCAAAGCATGAATTAGAGGAAAGAGCATTTGTCTTTGATATATAATATTCCCAGGTTTTAGAATCAATTTGTGAAGTTGGTCTTCCCTAGTAAAGGAGTACAAAAAACAACTTGTAATATAAAACTGAATAAACTGTCAAAGACAACCATTTTGTGCTCTAGAGATCAAAGGCAAGAAACAATATTAGAGTTTATTCATTAAAAAAAACAAAACTGAATTTCTTGAGAAGAATAGTGGAAGCCTGGCACCTTAGGAGGAGCAGTCCCCATCCCTCTGCTCTACTCCACAAACATGGCAGTTCTGTTGGCAGTGAGAACTGGCAGTGGTGTTAGGCCGGTGGAAAGAGTCAATAAAAATATTTTTCAATATATAAAATATGTATTTTTTTAAAAAGAAAATAAACTGTTTTGCATACTTACATCTGTAAGCCTACTTTTACCCTAACCTGTATATGGGTGAGAGATAAGTTTATTTTATGTGTGATCATTTTACAGCTTGAGCAGTATGTCCATGCTCACCAAATAGTACACATTAGAAAAGAGCATTTTGTTGCATGTCAGTTATAAATATACCTAAATAAAGCCTTAAAAAATGCTTCCAAATAAAGACCTCGATATCCCTGCCTTGTTAGAAAAGTAAAATGTCAACCCTATATGGGCTCTACCAACCTCGCCAGTTCAGCAACCTCATTGGTACTTGAGTTCTGGCTAGGAAAAGAATTCAAAGCCAAGACTCAAACTCTAAGAGAAAGTTTATTTAGAAAGTCACAGCGGTAGAAGTGAGCCGTAGAGGAAATGGGCTCAGGAAACAAGTTACAGAGACAAAAGAAGGGCCCTTGGAACTTAGGAGAGAAAAGGGAAAAGGTAGCATGCCTGGGGGGGAAGAGGTAGCCAGTGTTTTTATTTAATTAGCGGTACATAATTTAAATCTTAAAAGTGATGACATTTTTAACTAGATGAAGTACTGTACTCAAATAGTTATTTGCTTATTCTTCCTCTGGAATTTGGATATTTGTCCCCTGAAAAACATTAATATGAGAATTTTTTCCTCTATACAAATTCTTCCAATTTCCTAAAGATTTTAGAAGCAGTCCAGAGAATTAAACAAATCATAACAAATCCAGGAAGACGACAATTTATCCTTATCCCTAAAGGTGCTAAAGCTGTTGCTACTGAAGCATCCATCTTATATAAAAACTGCTGTTTAAAATTTTAACCCTGCTATTTCTGGCTTCTGTAAATGCTTGCTGGGTTAAATAATAAGGAAAATAAAACTACTCCTATTTCAGAGAGGTCATTAAACCTTCTCCAGATGAAGTTATCAGTGCTGGCGTCAGGCCAAGCCTTTGGTCGAAGTCACAAACGCCAGCACATAGGGGCTCTTTAAGAATTTGCAAAGGGGACCGGAACAGAACCCCATATTTGGGAGACAAAGTGGGTAAGATGTTATAAATACAGGAAACTTCCTATGTGATTTCGTCCAGAATTTGAGAGACATTTTCCTCTGGGCCCGCGCGTAATAATAATAAATGTAACTCCATCTCTCTAAGTGTTGCTTGGTTCTTCTCCGGTTTTTCTGTAACATTATAATAGTACGATTATATTATTTATTCTCCTTTCCTCTTTTAGATAGAAAATAATCATAGAGGGGAAAAAAGGATAAAACATATGGAGATAAAAAATAAATGCCTTACACTAACTTTTATTCATCCTATTCATGGTCATAGAAACTGAAACTGTTCCATTACAACAAACAAAAATGTTTTAGCTATATTCTAGAGATCCTCTATGCCCTATAATTCTAAATAATCTCTTACTGATGTGCAGGTAATACTCAAAACATATATAAAAAAGGAAAACTCAGAAACATAAAGAAAATACACATTTGTTCTAAAATCTCAGTAAATAACAACAAAAAATACTTAACTGCAAGACATATGCAGAAATACACAAATAACCATGAGTATAAAAGTCAGAGTAAGAGCCCTAGCTGGCTTGGCTCAGTGGATAGAGCGTCAGCCTGCAGACTGAAGGGTCCCAGGTTCGATTCCGGCCAAGGGCACATGCCTGGGTTGTGGGCTCGATCCCCAGTAGGGGATGTGCAGGAGGCAGCCAATCAATGATTCTCTCTCATCATTGATGTTTCTATCTCTCGATCCTTCTCCCTTCCTCTCTGAAATCAATAAAGAAATATATTTAAAAATATATTTAAAAGTAAGAGTAAGAACACATTTGAAAATGGCACTGAGGTAGAAAAATCTCAGACTTCTTTCTATGTCCAGAGACAAGCCATTCCCCTCTGTTAAAGATGACCTATTCAAGAACACATCTTACTTTTCTCTGGCATTTCCAATATCTGAAGACTTAATTGAGGCCACAATCAAAAAGGAAAGTAAAATCTTTAGACCTAGTACAAACCTAAGCTATAATAAGGGTTAGGGTGGCATGTAAGTGAATCAAAAAATCAGAAAGTTGGAATAGCAATATGGCAGCCTGGAATTGGGAAAGAGGAGTGGGAATTCTGCAGGTCTGCTGTACAATCTTCAGAAGGGCCTGCTTGTAAGACTGTCCTTGGTGACATCTGGGAACTTGACTTTTACAATGTTCCTTATGTGATTAAGGCTGCTTTATCCCCATGGGACACTTTACCAGACTGCCTAGATTGTTTATAAAAATGTCATTATAGCTAACACCTGCTTTCCTTCTGGGAGACTGGAATTTCAGTAGTTGTGCCTAGTTATGCTGGCAGTGAGAGTCTACATAACCAGCTCCTGATAAAAAAACCTGGATTTAAAAATAAAATAAAACCTGATTTTAAATCTTTTTACCAAAATATTATTGAATGTTTTAAAGAGACAGAGAAAGGGAGAGGGAGACAGAGAGAGAAACATCAATCGGCTGCTTCCTGCAGGCCCACCACAGGGGATCGAGCCTGCAACTGGGGCATGGGCCCTGACTAGAAATCAAACCTGCAACCTCTTGGTGCATGGGACAAGGCCCAACCTACTGAGCCACATCAGCCAGGAATGGTTTTGAATCTTAAAAGCAGCTTGCCTGGCCAGAAACATTATACACATGTTACACCGCAGGAGAAAGCACATTCCATTTGGCCCACCCCTATGAAAGGGAGGAACTTTGGAAGCCTGCACCTGGCTTCCTCCAGATTCTGCCTAATGTGTCTTTTTCCCTTGATGGTCCTGCTGTGTGTATCTTTTCTAATAAACCATAGTCAGGAATACAACTGCGAATCAGTCCAGTGAGTCTTCAAATGTGAGGCTGGTTGTAGAACTCTCGAAACAGGTGTTAAAGGCAAAATGAAATAAAGGAATCATAATGACAAGCATTTTAGGGAGCCCTATAAAAAGAATTTCTCTCATTTTTTCCTCAATCAAATTCACTTTCAAACCACAGTTACATATATCCAGACTTTATGCAGAATACTTTCACTGTCAAAGAACAAACTAAAAAGATCTATTAAACATCAGGCAGAGCTAAAGAACTGGGGAGAGAAAAGAGAGGGGATAAGGTAAGCTGGCTGTCAACGACAACTAAAGTTAACATTTAAATTATTAAAAATCTTTACTGTTTGATCTGTTAAGTGAATCTAATGAGACTCTCAAAATTAATCTCAAAGGCTGAATCTTTCTGAATTTTCATTTGAGTAGGAATACTGATAAAGATTTTACAAGGGCAGGCTTATTTCAGGTACTTGAGAGCCATGCTAAACTCTATTTTGTAAACTCAACTATTTGAAGTCAAAAACAAAACAAAACACACACAAAAAATACCCTATCATGAATTGGCCAAGTTTATTAGAGAAATTCAGTATTTTGTTAGAAGCAAGTCAATATTTCCATATCTTATGTTCTCTTAAATGTATACCTACTGCTTGCTGGCTTTACTTTCTCTGATAATGGCATGCTATTAAACCTTAAACTTTTGCATTTTCTTAAAATCATCTTACTCCCCCACATATAAACATTTACCAAGTTTTATTGGTTCTAACCTTTAAATGTCTCCCATAACCTGCTCACTTTCCTACCCCTACCCCATTCACATCTTCCTTAGTTCAAAGCAACCCTGGTTTCTTTACTAAACTATTTCTATCCATCTCTTCCAACTCTATTCCATCCTTCACACCATCAAGTAGTAATAGGTTCTAATCATCTCCCTCCTCCCTTTGCTAAGAAACTTTAACTATGTCTGTAACTAGCACTAAGGCTATCTTGGATTTTCTAGTCTATTCCAGCCACCTTAGTCAACATTTTACAGCAAGGTGTTCCCTGCCAAACCTCCTGACCCAAAAATTGTGAGCAATAACATAGTTGTGATTTCAAGCCACTAAGTTTTGGAGTAATTTGTTACTTAGTAATGGACAGCTGATACAGGTGGTGAGTATGGGAAAGGCTACAAAGGGAAATTACACTTTGAAGTACTTAGAAAGTGGGTACTTTCTAAGAGTCAATCTTAGGGACCCTAACATAATCTGCGAGACAGGGAAGGTTTTCTTAAGAAGTGATACTTAACAGTGGTTATGTAATATTATTTAATAGAGGGGAAATTATGAACAAAAATTTTGCTTGTTGGTTTTAAGTTCCTATTTTTCTAAATTTTACACAATGCACATTTTACTTTTGAAATAATAACAAAAACGCTATTTTGTTAAAAAACCTCCTTAAGGATATTACTGGCAGCTTATTGGTTCTATTGTATTAAAATCTATTAAGTTTAAAATATCTGTTTTCTAATGACAAAATGTGCAAACATTTCAGCAAAGAACAAAAAATTTCTATTATCCTATATAGTTGAAGAATGGAACATTTCAATTATACTAACATTCCAAGAAATAAACATCACATATTGCTTTAACAATTTCTGAAGAATTATAATGTATTAAAACACAATTAACCTAAAATTAAACTGCTTATAATTTAATCACAATGATTTTTAGAAACTTCTCCAGATTTATGAAGGTCCTCATAGTTATCCTTGTGAACAGATTATCAGTAACATAAGACCGAGAGAAGTAAGTAATACTCCGATAACAAAATTAAGAGTGGAAATGATCCAGAAAGACTGCAATAATGGACTAAAACCAACAAGACAAAATTACACATAAGTAATGAGGAGATAAAATATATATATATATATATATATATGTATGG
>NW_005371933.1:985231-987485 GCF_000412655.1 Myotis brandtii | reverse complement strand
ATGAGGAGATTATATATATATATATATATATATATATGTATGGTTAAAAAGAAATCAACCACAACAGTACAAGAGGATAAAATAATCCAGTTTAACAATATGAAAAAACCTTGGGTTTTGGCTGACCACAGTACATTTGCCACAATAGCACAAAAAATGTTAATGCAATTTCAAGCTTCAATAATGCAATTAACTAACAAATATTTTCTGAGAACCTAAACTGCACCACATACTTTACTAAGAGAATACAGTGATGGCAAGCCAAGAAGGAATAATCTCACTATATTTAAAACTAGTCAAACTATACGTGGAATATTAAGTCCATATAAAGAAAATGGTTGAAAATGAGAGAAATGTGACCTACAAAAGGAAGACTTTCTTATTTGAATGCTGACCTAAAAGAAAGCTCTTAAAATAATTATTTCATTGTACCAAAACAAATTAATGACTGTTCTGACTGGCATTGTGCTAGGTACTGAGGTATAATTGGAGAATAAAATAGATATTGTCCCTATCCTCAACATACTTACAGTTTACTGAGACCCTTATCACTGGAAGACCTTTAGCAGACACCAAATAATAATCTAACAAGCATATTATGAAAGAGATTCATGTACTTTGTGTAAAGCTGAAATAAATGACCTCCAATATTGATCCCAAATCTAAAAGGTTGTTATTACTTATGGCATCATACCATAAAAGAATGCAATTGCTATTTTAAGATATATAAATGTCTAATGAGTAAAGTAATAGGCAAACCAATAAACACACACACACACACACATACACGGGTGTTTTTTTTTATATTTCCCCCTAATAAAACAAATAATTCGATTCACATGTTCAGCTCTCATAGGCAAACTATTCAAAAACCAACTTCAATCCACATTAAGAAAATCCAACCTCAAATTTTTATTTCATTTCAAATAAAAAATATTTTTTAGAACTATGAGAGAATACATTTGTATTGTTTTAAGCCCCAGCCAACATTTTTTAATCTCTTTACCCTAATGATTATCTTACCGTAGTTAAAATAATTCCAAAGAAATTAATATCTATGATTTCTCTGGGATTTCTTATATTAATCAATATACCTTTCCATGGCTTTAGCTGTATAAGGCAAATGCATTTCAATACTGTGTTCATCTTCATCTGTCTGCAGAGACATGCGTTCAAACATTCCTGTCTTCCATAGTTCTCCGTAAACTAAAGAGATTTCAAAATATAATAAAACAAATATATTAATGTATATCCTTATCCTGTGAGACTCCACCCAGTAATACAAAACTACATGCTTTGGCAAGAGGTAGAAGCACCACATAATATTCTCCTTTTTTTCCTCCATTTTTATTTTTAAAAAAGAAGAGGCTTGCTTTTTACATATCGGAAAAAACAATAATACATGTAATAACTTACTCAGCATTTCTATGATACATAGTTATATAAGTAATAATTTAAATTTTTCATCAGTTCCTTTCATTATAACAAAAATCACCTCCAGGTGTAAGCCTTTCCATAACTTTAATGAGTACATGCTAACAAAAGCAGAGCTGACTAGAACTCCTACTAATCAAAACAGGGACCTTTCAGTCCACAGGAAATACGGAAAAATCACTGGTCTACTTATGAAGTTAATAATATAGTTTCTGTGTTTTGCTTTGTTTTTTAATAAAATGTATAGGATTATTATTTCACATCTCAGGTTCTGGCCATAGTTAAGAATAGAAAATTCCCACTAAGAATGCTATTTTCCTCAAAATTAAAAATAAAGCTTATGGGATAGACCAGAACATAAATTTACCACAGTACCATTCCATAAATAATATTAAAATGATCTAGTAATTCAGACCCTTGTGATGAATTATACTTAAAACTGAATATTGTACAGCAAGAAAATGATGAAATTTAATTAATACGTAAAAAAAATGAGTGTTTTTGTCTTATCATAGAACTGAACCAACATTTTTTTATAATTATTATTGATTTCAGAGAGGGAGGGAGAGGGAGAGGAAGAGAGAGAGAAACATCAATGATGAGAGAGAATCACTGATCGGCTGCCTCTTGCACGCTCCCTATTGGGGATTGAGCCCACAATCTGGGCATGTGCTCTTGTCCGGAATCAAAACAGGGACCTTTCAGTCCACATGCAAATGCACTATCGCAGTGGTTCTCAACCTTCCTAATGCCGCAACCCTTTAATACAGTTCCTCATGTTGTGGTGACCCCCCAATTTCATTGTTACAAATTGAACATA
>NW_005371933.1:957596-985109 GCF_000412655.1 Myotis brandtii | reverse complement strand
CCTCCTGCACACCTCCTACTGGGGATGTGCCCGCAACCAAGGTACATGCCCTTGACCGGAATCGAACCTGGGACCTTTCGGTCCGCAGGCCGATGCTCTATCCACTGAGCCAAACCGGTTATGGTTGAACCAACATTTTTATAACTACATCAGAAAAATGGGTTTACCAATATCAAAAAGAGAACTACAAATGGTGCTAAGATTTTTTTCTACAAAAATATATATGATTAAAAACATTCCATTCCTTCTTTGGCAGGCTATCCAATACCAAAATTTTCTGAATGCCACAACAAAGTTTTAAAAATAAAGTATGTCCCCTAAAAACCTAGGGAATAAGGCTAGCAATATTCCAGCTTTATTAATAAGATATATTCTAACAAATTGCTAATACTCCATGATTCTTAAAAGCCCAAATTACGGAAATTTAGGACTAGAGAACTATGGAAAAAAAGAGGTGATCATTTTCCTTTGTAAATGGTTTCTTTCACTCTACATTAGTATATTTTGTAAAATTTCTTGAAATAAGCACTCAACATACTTAAAATATAATTTAATGAACTGTAAAGATACATACCAAGTCCATAAAGGTAGATACTAGTGGAAATATAAACTGAGTTCAGATGAGGGGGAAATTCTGAGTAAATATTGGATGATGAGTATTTGTAACACTATTTTCTGTACTATTCTGTATTTTTTAAATTATGCTCCCATTCTCCAAAACTACTATTCAAAGTCAGTAAGTTTTACTTTACACATCCAATATTTAAAATAATGCCCAAGTAAATTAAAAATGTGATTTCTGAAAGCCTATGGAAAAAATAAATCAAACTAATCAACATCTTAAAAATAAAATGCACTTAAGATTTACGTAACACCTTTCTTGCCGAGTTTCACAACTACAGGCTCATTTTTTCTCATAAAAATAATTTGGGAGGAAAAAAGGCATTATCACCATTATCTATTTACAGTGAGGAAAGTGATATACATAGAGTAGACTAACCTGCCCAGAATCTTTCACCAAGTTGTGAGGGGGAACCACTTTCTTGTCTCACAGTACAATGAGTACAGAGTACTTTCCTACAGTCTGGAGATTAGCAGATCTGACAGATTTTTGTGGCTGGCAGAAAAACTGTGGTTGTCTTTTAAGCACATAGAAGATTTTTCTTTCTTTGTTTTTATTTTTTGTAGATTAATTACAACAAATTTTTTTTTGAGATATTACTATGATATTCACATTTTATAATTCCTATTTAAAAACCGTTGGCTGTTTATAAGCTTTATGATTTCTTTATACTTACTCTTTTGGTCAATACGAAGGTCATACAGAGGTGTTCTATATATATCCACACTGGAAAGTGCACATCGAGAGAGGGGCACATGATGAGAAGGCCCAAGGATGAAAATTCTCCGGCTAGGATATATACAACAAAAAACAGAACAATTGCACTTCTACACAAACCTTATTAAATAAAAAGGGGGAAAAAATGAGTAAATTTTTAAAATTACATGTAGTACTGTTTTCCTTAATTGATTTCATTGCCTACTCTTATGCACTAAATTGTGTTCCCCTAAAATTCGTATGTTGAAATCTCACCCCCAAGTACCTCAACATGTAACGGTATTTGAAAATAAGGTATTTAAGGGGTGATTAAGTTAAAATAAAACCATTAGGGTGAGGCCTGAATCCAATATGACTGCTGTCCTTATAAGAAGAGGAAGAGACAGCAGGGGTACACATGCGCAGAGAGGTGACCACATGGAGAGGCGTCAAGAGGGCACCCATCTGCAAGCCAAGGAGAAACCATCTTGCCAGTACCTCGATCTCAAACTTCCAGCCTCCGGAACTGTGGGTAAATAAATTTCTGTTTCAACTGCTCAGTTTGTGGCATGTTCTTATGGCAGCCCTGGCAAACTGATATACCTACGAATAATCTGCTCCTCAGTTAATTAAGCTAATACTTTGTCTGTCTTTCTGTTGGAAGGCCTTTATTTTTTTTGTTGTTCTTGTTCTTGTTGTTGGAAGGCCTTCAACACCTGGAAATACCAGTTACTAATTATCTACAGTAAACCAACCTGCTATGCTTAAAATTATCTCTGTATTTACAATGGCTAGAAAGTTTTCAATACCTATAGTAGCTGAATTTTAAACATTTCAGCTATTAACTAAAATCTCAAAATTCTAATGCATTCTAAATTTGCCTTCTAAGGTCTACTACAATTTTAATAAAAATACATAATAGTATAGATTCTAAAAACTCATGAAAAATATCATTACAAAGAAGCATTTTGATAAAGCTATTTTCACATGTCTTCCATGGAGAGAAAAAAAAGACATCTTGTTGAGAAAAATTCTGTATAATAAGCTTTCTCTGTTCCCATTTAAGTAGAAGTCGTTCTCAAAAACAAAGAAACTTGATTATGTGTTATTTGCACTGTAGGCTAAAGAAAAGAACTGTGCTAAAATGTAACTTAAGTCTTTACAATTCTTTTATCTTGACATCAGGAGTAAAATTAACTTCCTTTCGTTTTATTTCCAACATCCCTACTATCTAAATTCCAAAACTATCCATTTTCTCTTTTCTCCTAGACTCATATGAACAAAACTTACACAAACACACCACACTCACACACAAACTTACAAACCCAAAAAAAAAAAAAAATTCTGAGAAAGAAGGGAATAATATATGATTGCCTAAATACTTAGAAAATTAAGGACTACTCACTGCTCAATTAATGGACAAAGAATGACACAGAAGCTAATTCTTTCATGTCAAAAAGTTGCAGGCCAAAGAATGCCCCCACTGATAATGCTTCTTGTCATCACCACTATGATCAACTCCATAACCATTTCAGAAAAAAAGATCAAATCTATTGATTCCTAATTGAAGAAAAGAAATACCACTATGTTCTCCTATCTTTACAGCACATAAATATCACCATAATTTCTTTTACAGCTAATGTTCAACATAGACAATGATAACTGAGTATTTCAGTGACTTACTTGCCTAATGACAAGTATTTATATTAACAAGAATCAAGTATGGAAAAAAAAAGGCATTTTTTTGTTTGAGGAATACATTTAGATGAAAAAAGAGAGGAGAGGGACAGAATATTTAAAATCAGAACAATCCTGGGAAATCCAGGATAATTAAAATATGACAAGACTTTTAAAATATCAATCTAAACTCAAGGTATAAAAACATTTCATAAGTAAGTGTAATAAGGTTCTCACAGTGGCCAAAAGATGAGCACACCAGAAATAAAGGCCCCAGGTCAGCTGGGAAAGCCTAGCTGCTCCTCTAAGACTGACTGCTCACCTTGTTCGCCTTTCTGTCAGACACCCACTCGCTGAAAAGATTAAGTCTGCTGGGGGAAGAACTGCCTCCAGTCTGAATTAACCAACTGTGTACCCAACAGATTCTTTCCAGTTTGGCAGAAACTCACCCAAATGTGAAGTTCCACATTTGGTTAAGAGAGATAATAGGAAAAAAGAGGCTGAGGTTCCATCAACATAAAACCCTTAAAAGTGATATATCTGAAAACAAACCAAAAGAGGCTAGGTATCACTGAAGAAAAAAAGAATGCACATTAAACTGGTAGTAATCGCAAAATGGGTCTCTGTTAGCCATATGCTAACAAAAAGAATATTAATAGGGTAAGTAAAAGATAATGCATTTTCTTTTCTTTTTTTTCTTGCTAGATTGCAAGATCCAGGAACACTAAGGCCATAAAAATATTTTGGAGAGAAATGAGTAATGCATTAAAAGCAATGTCACTTACTCTCCATTTAATAAACTGCAAGGTGCTTTGTCTTTAAAGAAGCAACTTTTCAATATTACCATGTCATCACAGTTGTGACACATAAAAGAAACCTTTAATTTGAAAAAATGGGGGGGGGGTAAAGGGAATCAGTAAGCATTCTCTGAGAAACAAATGTTTTTCACATATAGTACCTCCAGAGAATTGCCTTTGTGGAGTTATTTTCTATGATTGTCATCTGTGCACCCAATACGTAAGTTACCTGAGTGTCTGCCCTCATAAATATTCATCTACTTATTCTAAATAATGTAACAAAAGTAATTTTTGAAAAATGTTTCATGGCAAGTGCAGATATTTTATCTAAAGAATAAAATGTGTGTGGCCCCAAATAAGATTCCTTTTTGCTCTTTTCTGCCATGCAAGACTTTCTGAAAGATCTGAATCAAGTTACTAAGTATGTCCTGAGTTTATTTTTAATTAAAGTCTTAGTAAAAGGAAAAGACTTTCCAACTATAAATATGGAAAGAACCTAACTAAATGTATCATTTTTTAAATTTCTTAAAACAGTCAGCCAGAGTGCTACTTTTGAAACATAAATTGGGTCCTATCACTCTCCTGCTTCAAAAAAAAAAAGTCTTTCCATGGCCAGAGGATACTAGTAAAATACAAAAATCTTTAAAATAGGTTCTAAAGTCTCAAATAAACTGGCCCCTTTTTGTATTACTCTTCCCTTTGATCACAATACTTTATGTATACTGGTCTTCTTGAAGTTCCTTGATGACACAAACAACCTTGCCTACTTCAAAGCCTTCACACATTTCTTTTGCTTGGCTTAAAAATCATTTCCTCTGAGACACCTTACCTTCCCCGAAACCTAATCAGCAGACCTTAACCACAACCTAAATCCAATCACCCTGCATTACAGCAATTCTCAAAGTGTGAACTGCGAATTCATCGTGACCCACAAAATCAAAACTATTTTCATAATAACACAAGGAAGCTGTGTGCCTTCTTCACTGTGATGACATCTGCACATACGGTACAAAAGTGAGGCTGGGTAAGCCGCTGGCACAACAGAATTACGATCGAGGTAATGGAACCAAAATGTACTAGGAGTCATGTGTTCTTCACCCACACCAAGTTTTGTGGGGGGTTTTTCTTAAGGCCAGTTTCACTTAATTTCATTAAGTCTTGAAATTTGAATACAATTTTATAAAAATATTCTGTATGACAAAATGCATTCAATTTGTGATGCTAAATGCTTAAAGCACTGCTGCTGCATACAGAGTATGTCTCAGGGAAAAGCATCAGTGTGACTGAGTTGTGAGCTATCAAAATGGCTGTAGACAAATTATGGTTATTCCAATGTAGAAAGTTGGCAGAAATTTTCTAAGATGATGATCAAAATGAGCTTGCAACTTCAAAGAAAAAATCTGACATGTTTGTTGCCAATGATAAAACTGAAGCTTTTAAGTGAAAATTAGACTTCTGCAAAACTTCCATCCCTGTGAAATTGACAGTTTCCCAATAGTTAAAGATTTTTCGGATGAAACTGGTGGTGACATGAACAAATGTGATTTTTTTGACACTGAATGATAAATGTCAACATTTGAAAGATCTACATAACTCAATAAACACATATTCTATGCAAGATGTTACAAAAAAATCATAAAAAGGTAAAAAAATCCCTTCAAAGGGCAGGAGAGTACAAAGATGATCTGATTGACTTGTAGAAAATGGACTAGTGTGAAAAGAATGGAAGCTAATGGTATAGAATTTAACCTTCGCTCTTGAACTGTTCTTTATTATTCCTCTGTACTTCACATAGTTCCCAAATGATGTTTTCCCTGTTTTCTCAAAGGACTCTGAAGACATTGCAAATCTCAGAGAGGGGCTTTTTTAAGAGAATACAAATATGGCTATCCATTATTATTTTTAACACTCAGACCTTCACATTTATTTATTCAGATTCAATTATGTATTAATTACAGAAAAATAAGCTGATTACATCACCATCCACCATTTGCCTCACTTTTTAGTGATCTCCATCATCTTCTTAGTCCTTCATTCTCATTCTTTTTTATTCTTTATCTTTTTCCTTCCATTCTCATTTTCCATCAAACTATTTAACACAAGCTTTCCACTTCTACCAATACTGGCTCCATATCTCTCTAATGTATTCTAAGGCCAAATTTAATTCAGGGGTACCCTTCCAGCACATATCATCAATTAAGATTCTGCCAAATAGAAAAACATTTGGAAAAAGCTCTTACATAAACTAACCTTGATGGTAGCTGGTTCACAGATCCAGGGTCAAATAAAGGAAACTTCTGAAAATCTTTACAATCTAACTTCTATTTGCTCTTATTCATGAAATAATTTAGTTAAAATTGCATATTAAACATGTATCAAGAAATATTTATTAAAGAAGCCCCTCAACACATCAAAATGAAGCAGGGCTAACCAAAACCTCATCAGTTTGGCAACATCATTTTATGTATTATTTAAAACTTAGTAAAAATAATTTTCAACAAAGGTACAGTACAATGTGCAGAGCACACTATACAGAAACAAAAAAGGGCAATTTTGTTTTAAAAAACTGAAAAAATTGCTCAAAGGAAAAAAGAGCAGGCTATGGGTGAGACTTGCTTCTTAAACTCACGGCTGCTGTGAGTTAGTTCTTTTGAATGATTATGCTTCATCTCTACTAGTATTGCTATTACTAGTATTACTACTAACAATCAACATGAAACAATTAAGATGACTGATTTTATCTATTCACATAATATGAAACAACTAGCAATACAGATTGGACCCTGATACTGGTTCACATATAGTAAATTAACTATTTAAACAAAATACTGGTCAGAAAATTTAGTAATTTGGGTGGCGATTTTCAGCAGAAATTTTTGAAAGTTCACATGTTTCTTATTTTAGAGAGCAATATACTACTCAGTCACAATTTGCCAGAAAGATTTTTATAAAGCTAATTTCAGAGCTGTCTTTAAATTAAATGCTTATATCCTTCAAACATCATATGAAATACGATGTCCAATTCTAAAATAATTCAGAGAACCTTATCCTGTCAGTGAGAAATTATTCTTATTTTATGAACTACAATAAAGAATTTTAAGTTACAAATGATTAAAGTAGAATAAAGGGCTTTGTATTTTCTTTAAAATGCTCATCTCCAGGTTTTCCCAAACAAAATTTTTTAAACCAGCATATTTAGTGTTCCTGGACCCAATTCCAAAGAACATGGGGGAGAGGGGGTTCCCCACACCTCCAACAAGCAATTCTTGAACACTCTCCCTGGAGATAGCATCAGATTCCACAGGTTATGCATTCAGTCCTACCAGGCTGCTCCCCAAACCTCACTTCAGATGCCAGGCTTCTGACCTGTACTTCTAACCAACTGGCTATAAACCAGAGGTCCCCATGACCCCCTTCTTAGCTTCGATTAATTTGCTAGAGCAGCTCACAGAACTCAGAGAAACATTGTAGTTACAAAAATCACTGGTTTATTATAAGCAGCCGTAATCAGGAACAGCCAATTAGAAGAGATGCACAGGGTGAGGTATGGGGAAAGGGAGTAGAGTGCCGCTCTGCCCTGGATCGCACCAACCTGGAAGCTCTCTGAACCCTGTCCTTCGGGGATTTATGGAGGCTTCACTACATAGCTGTGACTGATTGAATCACTGGGCACTGGCGACTGATTCAACCTCCAGGCCCTCCTCACTCCCCAGAGGTCAGGAGTGGGACTGGAAAGTTCCCACCCTCTAATCATAATTGCTTCTCCTGGCAACCAGCCCCTATCCTTAGTTGGGATCCAAAAGCCACCTCATTATACCTCTAGAACAAGAGATACTTCTATC
Organism: Myotis brandtii; assembly: GCF_000412655.1. NCBI lineage: Eukaryota > Metazoa > Chordata > Mammalia > Chiroptera > Vespertilionidae > Myotis > Myotis brandtii. The sequence goes on along the minus strand of NW_005371933.1, from coordinate 977,475 downwards.
ATATTCAACATATTCCAAGGGTTTGGGCCCTGTGTGTGCGTCAGGAACTGTAGACTAAGGGTAAGACCAAATACACATGAGAAATACACTGTGGTCATTGAATGACCAAATATATATTTCTTATAAATCACAATATCACACTGACCTTCTAACATTTCCAGAACTGAACATTTTACCAACCAAAGGGAAGGTAAAAACTAAAGGTTCCGACAGTGGAAATAGTATTAAAGCTTTCTATAACCTATAAAAGATATAATCAAACTCATAAAAAGTCAAATTCCTGATGAAATAGAGTATAAAATAACAATAAGTATGCAAAACAAATTACTCCAGTGACAAAGCAATTATACTTCCCAACATTATCCCATAACAAAATCGTCTCTATATTACTTACGTAATAGATGGGTCCACTTGTTTGTAAGCATGAGCAGCACAAGACCCACAGTATGTATATCCTGCATGGCTACAAAACAAAATATTTTTTAAACTTAATCATCAGATTCAAAAATCAAGATACTCTGGAAAAAAAAAACTTTTGAAAGAAATATAATAATTATGATAAACATAACAAATGTATAGTTTAAAAAGCAATGTAACTAATAATGCAACTTCTAGACCATAATAGGAAACACATAATTGTTCTCTGTTCCAACCTTAAATTTTAAAAAGTAGCGAGTAATTTTTTAGGTCAGAAGAAAAGTTCGATTTAGAGATAACCAAGGCTTACTTGAAGTGGCTAAAGTAAACTAATGCTGTATGAGATTTTAACATTCCTCTTCAATACCATTAACAGAGTATTACATAACAATAAAACCAAGAACAAGTCAAATCAGACCAAAACAAATAACCTACAACTAACAACTCACTTCCCTCTGTGTCTTCAGTGTTGAGAATTGACTTGGGCCCTAGCTGGTTTGGCTCAGTGGATAGAGCTTCAGGAAGGGTCCTGGGTTCGACTCTAGTTAAGGGCGCATGCCCAGGTTGCTAGATCCTCAGTAGGGGGCATGCAGGAGGCAGCCTATCAATATCAATGATTTTCTCTCATCATTGATGGTTCTCTCTCCTTTTCCCTTCCTGTCTGAAATCAATAAAAATATATTTTTTTAAAAAAAATAATTAGAATCAAATGACTTTAAAAAAATTTAGAGGCACCAATTCCATGTTAAATAAAGAGAATTGACTTGGCCTTCTCTCTCCATTACACAACCCTCTTATCCTCTGGTCTCAACATCAGATTAGGTCTCTTATCACCTATTGAATGTTTCTGAAACTCATTTTCTTTCTTGACTAATTCAAGTTACATGTCTAGAAACATTTCCCTTAGTGTTTTCTCATTAATGTGTGGCCAGTGGTATATTGGTAAAATTTTAACAACTGGTTCTGCAGGTAGAGGAGAGGGATATATACATATGTAAATAAGTTTATTATAAATTTTACTTAATTAAAAAGATATGTACCACACAAATCTCGCTACTTCCTAAATAGAACCCAACAAACAATTGAAATATTTGTAATACTCTTTATTGCAAATTCCATGTAGCCAACTGATTATAAAGAATGTTTCCACTGATTTTTAGCTTGACTCTTATTCATAGCCAAGGGAAGGCTGCAACTGACAAGAGTGAAACAATGAACACATCACTCATTCAACAATGACTTGAATAACTTTTTTACAGGTTAGATAATAGTTTGCAAATACTAGAAAGAATATTTCCTTCCTCACTTTTTTGTGCTATTTATAATGTAAAGGCTACAGACACAACATAATTTTAAGTTTAATTTGCATTATTAACCTTTCCCCATTACTTTCTTAAGCTAGAAAATCAAGCCCTGGCTTGGTAGCTCAATTGGTTAGAGCATTGTCCTGATACCCCAAGGTTGCAGGTTCGATCCACAGTCAGGGTACATACAAATATCAACCAATGAATGTATAAATAAATGAAACAACAAATCTAGGGTCTCTTTCTTCCTCTCTCTCTCAAATAAAATAAAATGAAGTGATATAAAATTTTTTTAAAAAGATAGAAAATCAACAAAAAATAAAAGCCCTGATTTGTAGCACTTTGCTAATTAATGTGGAGTAAATGATTCCCCTCCATGACCAATTTCAAGATGCCTAGTAACCTGAAAAGACAAAACACTTGTCTTGAAGAAAATATTTATAAAGCATATATCTGATAATGAATTTATATCTGAATACGTTAAAAAAGTCAAAACAAAGCAATACTTTAAAAAAAATAGATAACTGCTTTTGTAAGTCGAAGAGTTCCAAAGATTGGTTGCACAACAATGTGAATGTACTTACCACTGTACTGAACTGTTCACTAACTGGTTGAAAATGGTTAAGATGGCAAATTTTGTTATGTGTATTTTTCCACAATTAAAAAAATTATAATAAGAAAGTATGTGAACAGATACTTCATCCAAGAATATACTGGGATGGCAAAGAAGCACATAAAAGAATGCTCAACATCATTTAGGCATTAAGGAAAGGCAAATTAAAACTAAAATGAGCTACCACTAAACACCCACTAGAATGGTTACAATTAAAAAAGTGACCACACCAAGTATGGCAAGGATGTAGAACTGAAACTCAGTCTGTACTTGTGGAAATGTAGAACAGTACAACTACAGTGGAAAACAGTTGGCAATTTCTTAAAAAGTTAAACATATTCCTGCACTATGACCTAAACCATTCCATTCTTTAAAAAAAAAAAAGTGTCCACACAAACATTTATACATCCTAGTTTTATTGCTTAAATAGCCAAAAACTGGAAACAACTAAATGACCCTCAAAAGGTGAATGGATAAATTGAGGTATATCCATACAATAAAATACTCTTCAGCAATAGAAAGGAAGGAACTACTGATACACTTAAAATAATTATGCTTAAAAATGGTAAAAATCAATAAACAAATATGCTAAGTGAAAAAAGTCAGACAGAAAAGTTCATACTATATGATTCCATTTAAATAACTCTAGAAAATAAAAATTAATCAATAAGGTGGGGCAAAAGTAGGTTTCTAGTTTTTTGTATGGAAAATAAGACAATAATTAATAGCCCTGACTGGTTTGGTTCAGTGGATAGAGCATCGGCCTGTGGACTGAAGGGTCCCAGGTTCGATTCCGGTCAAGGGCATGTACCTTGGTTGCAGGCACATCCCCAGTAGGGAGTGTACAGGAGGCAGCTGAATTGATGTTCCTCTCTCATCAATGTTTCTAACTCTCTATCCCTCTCCCTTTCTCTCTGTAAAAAATCAATAAAATATTTTTTTTTTAAAAGACAATAATTAATAAATAGCTCTAGCCGGTTTGGCTGAGTGGATAGAGCGCCGACCTGCAGACTCAAGGGTCCCAGGGTTCGATTCCAGTCAAGGGCACATGCCCAGGTTGCGGGCTTGATCCCCATTGGGGAGCATGCAGGAGGCAGCCAATTAATGATTCTGTCTCATCACTGATGTTTCTATCTCTCTCTACCTCTTCCTTTCTCTCTGAAATTAATTAAAAAATATATTTTAAAAATAAATAATGTAAGAATGAACTCCATGTTTCACATACTCACAACTGTAAATCTACTTTTGCCCCACCCTGTATAGTGACAGAAAATATATCAGTGGACGTGAAAGAATACAAAAGTGCACAAGGAAACTTTTGAGGATGGTGAATATGTTCATTATCTTAATAGTGGTAACAGTTTCATAGGTGTACACATATCTCAGCGTTATCAAATAGTACACTTTACATATATGCAGATAGTAATCATACCACAATGAAGCTCTATTTTTTTAAATGATCCTCATCTGCCCTGGCCAGTGTGGCTCAGTTGGTTGGAGTGTCCTGGGTTGTGAGCTCACTCCCCAGTGTAGGGCATGCAGGAGACAGCCAATCAATGATTCTCTCATCATTGATGTTTCTACCTCTCTTTCCCTCTCCCTTCCTCTCTGAAATCAATTAACAAAAAACAAATCATTAAATATATCACCCTTCTAAGCCCTCATCATGAGAAACTCTAATTCATTCATTGTCAAAAAGAATTTCTAATACTTTCCTTTACCCTGGCCCAGATATATGATAATGAAAAAAGTCACAGTAATAATTATCAAATCTCACCACTGATCCTCTGTTCCTGCCCACTTCTCTTGCTAACAGAATCTATGATTCTACATTTATGTGGAAACAAGGTTTCATTAAGGGATCACTCCTATTAAAGGAGGCTTCACTAGGGAATATCTAAGTGTTTTTTCTTTTGTGCTTAATAGCCAGAAGACCAATAAAAATCTGAGCTTTATAATTTTGAGTATGCATCATAAAAGCATGTCCAGTCAGTCTTTTAAAAGCTATTAAAATTCTAAATACAAAGTCATCCATGCTAGCTTTTCCAGGTCACCCTAGCTCCCAGTGTAACTTTCCATGAAAGCAAATACAAAATTATACTTTAATACCTACAATTTATCATTAGGCTAAACCAGTGGTCGGCAAACTCATTAGTCAACAGAGCCAAATATCAACAGTACAACGATTGAAATTTCTTTTGAGAGCCAAATTTTTAAACTTAAACTATATAGGTAGGTACATTGTTATTAACTTAATTAGGGTACTCCTAAGGCTTAGGAAGAGCCACACTCAAGGGGCCAAAGAGCCGCATGTGGCTCGCGAGCCGCAGTTTGCCGACCACGGGCGCTAAACCATGCCTCTAAAAACGGAGCCTTCTTTTAACAGAGAGTACTTTTGCTTCTCCCTTCATCCTACACAACAGACCCTTTACACTAGCAAGTCCAGCTCCTAACTGTCCAGAATCTCTGTGCCCCCAAAGAGCTGCAGTCAAATGAGGATACAAGCCACTGTCCATGATCATTCACTGGTTAAGTGACAGGTTCCCACTCAGCAACCTTGCAGCATGGTGTAATTTAAATTCCTATGTCAGGAAAATTACCCAATACTACATGACATTGACTTTCCCTGTTCAGTCTCAGACTGCCAAGATTATAGGTGAATAGTATAAACTGTAATGCCAAGAGGTTACCTCACATTCTATAAGAGGTTTTTTATCAAAGAGGATATAGGGAATAGTAAAGAATGCTTATCTGGATTCAACAAAATCAGTTTCTCATACTACTAGTTCTACTTAATAGCAGCAAAAAAGCAAATTAAAAAGATTGGACTAGATGAAATGAGAACACTGGACCAGGTGAAATAAAAAGATTCTAGTGATAAGAAAAGTTTCTAAGATCTACTTAAGCTAAAGTATGCTCTGGCAAGATAGAAACTAAATTTAAAAACACCTGTGAACATATGGGACCAACCTGAATGACAAGTGGCCCTAAACTGTTTGCAGCCTCCACAATGCCTCTCTCAATTTTACTTTGCTGAGCCTAGCCTTTCATTATTTTCTTTCACAGGCATTGCTCAATGGCCCTCAAGATTCCTGCTTCAATAAGACATATTAATAGATGATTATATCTCCCCAAAATGTCCAGGTTAGATAGTCATTATTCAGAATATTTTATTTTTACAAAATGGAATCTCACAAAAATTAAGTAAGCTATGAGCTAAAGAATGTTATTAAAGTTATTCAAGTCAAACAAGAATAACCATAATGGTGCATATCTAGATTTTTTGAATAGGATTTCAGATATTGGCATGAATAACCTATTGCTTAATATAAACAAGGGTGAGAAATAAACAAGTTGCATACTTCTAGTAACTTAAATCAACTAAGTAATTTATGAAGATTCATTGTCTCATGATACACACTGATAACAGCTCTACAGGTATGCTTCACTGTACACAACCTAGTGTTCTATATAAATGTTTTTTACCTTTTAACTTTTTAAAACTAATTTTTATATTAGAAGTAATACAGGTATATAGTAAAAAAGTCAGAGAAGGATAAACAATGAAAAATGAAACTACTCCTACTAGGTTAACTGCTAACATGGAAAACTTCATTTTTCATATATGAGGGGGGCTTCAATATTCATAATACCTGGTATATAGTAAAAAATAAGCCCCTTACCAATTATCTGATTATATTTTTATATTCAATAAGAGGTTTCTTAAGTGATGCATACCTGTACAGCTGCATTCTAAGGATTGCTGAGATATTCCTGCATACTTCAAGACAAACAACAATTTTGGCAGTCATAGCAGAAAGATTTTTGGAACTCCTAGTTCATGATTTCATTTCAGTATATATCCCTGGGACATATATTGTCTCCTGTGCCTCAAGATAAGTAAGGTAGTTTTTAGTTCAAACAAAGGATTTTTTTAAAATCAAATTAAATTATTTTGAATCCCTCAAATGTGCCTGCCTATATGTCATATAGGCTAGAATTCATTAAGCTTGATCAACAGTGATTTACGGGTCAATATTTATTCTTAAATGACATCATTCTATTTCATCTACATCAATATAAAAATGAACAATCTGATTTAAGCACTTTCAAAAGTGTGCTATCTAGGTTCTGAGTTTGTTTTCTTTTTAGGTTCCCCCTTACATGATTTATGCCTATAAAGCAAAATCTAAGAACAATTGGTTCCAGAGAGCTAGAATTTATAAAATTTAAAGTATGTTTTTTATAGGCTTGATTTGAAATAAAAGCAGAAATTTTAAATTTTAAGTGTCCTAAATTACTATATAACATATTCTTAACAAAAAACATTTTTGCCTATATAACAATAAAGTATTTGTTGTTACTTTTCTACCAAAAAAAAAAAAGTTACTCTGCAAAGGAAAAATAATTACTTCTGGAAACTATATAATAAGATACATGACTACTTAGTTTTCATATGTTAACAAAATGGATTTTGCCCATATATGCAGTAACATTACAAAGTCACTATGCAGCAAAAACATGCACCCAAAGTCAAAACTATTTTCAAATTTCTATTGGTAACTTGGAAATCTTTTATAAATCAATATATTTGTAACAGGCGCAAACAGTTCATTTCCCAGGTCACTGCCAATGATTTCAATTTTAAACTAGCTACAAGAAGGAAATAAATCCAGCTATTTTTCATGAATAACTAACCTCGACTTAATTATACGTTGATTCAGCTCAGCTCCCACATTTAGAACAAGTTTTAACTAGGAAGGTAGCATACCATAATAGTCAAATACCAGCAAAGTAACGGGCAAGACAATACAACATAGCTCATACGTTACTGAAAAGAGATCCACTGTTTGTCACCCAATCAAGGATCTCACTTATACCAACTTCCCCTCTTATCTCTCCCCTGACACTATATTCTCATTACCCTATTTCCTTGGTTTATAGCAAAATTCCTCAAAAAAAAAAATCTACATTCACAATTTTCATTTCACTTCACTATCAGATTCTTTCTTGAATCCACAACAATCATGCTTTTATCCCCATCACTCCATAAAAATTGCTTTTTTTTTTTTTTAAGAGATAGAGAAATAGAAACATCAATGAGAGAGAAATATCTATCAGCTGCCTCCTGCACGCTCTCTTACTGGGGCGATCGAGCCCACAACCCAAGCATGTGCCCTGGTTAGGAATCGAACCAGTTACCTCTCGGTTCATAGGTCAACGCTCAATACTGAGCCACACTGGCCGGGCCACAAATATTGTTCTTATCAAGGTAACCAGCAATGTCCACACTGCAAAATCCAATGATCAAATCTGAATCCTTATCTTATTTGACCAATTGGCAGAATCTGATACAGTTGATCCTTTATCTTCCCTGACACGTTTTTCATCCTTTTGCCTCCCAGAAACAGCATTCACCCTTGGTTCTCCACCTAGCCATTTCACTTGGAATAAAAACCAAAGTTTTTATGATAGTCTACAAAGCTTCTCCATGATCTAGTCCCTGCTGCCTGGCATCCACTACCTTTTCGGCCTCTCCAGCTACATTGGCCTTCTTGCTTTTTCTCAAGTACACTAAGCATATCCTGCTTTAAACCCTTTGTGCTTGCTGTTCCCCATCCTGAAACCCTCTTTTCCTGGCTATCTGTGTAACTTCTCTCTCAGGGAGACCTATTCTTACTATCATATAAAAACTAGCAACTCCCTGCCCACATGTGACTCTCAATCTTCTTTTCTGCTTTTTCTTCTTAGCACCCATTAGCACCTGACACTGAATATAATCATTTGTTTTCTGTCTGTCTTCCCTGGGCACTAAAATGTAAGCACTATGAGAGAAGTGATTTTGACTTATTCAAAAAGCATCACAAAGAAGAGTACTTGGCAGTTAGCCTGGTACATATTTGCTGAATGACTAAATAAATAATTACAAGTCATTATGCTAAAAGTTTTATAAAGATTAGCTCATTTAATCATCAAAAAAAGAATATGGAATTACTATTATTATTCCAATTATACTAATGAGACAAAGGCACAAGAGATTAAATAACTTGTATGTCACAAAGCTTTCCTGTATCTATCAAATGAGATCCAGTTAGAACATACAAATGGAGTACTTGACAAAATGTTTGGCACATAAAATACCTAACATTTCTGGAATACTTATTACATGCCAAACATTAATGTAGGCTCTTTATGTATATTTAATCATTTAATTCTCCTACTGTTTAATGAATGGTTGCTATTATTATTTTCACTATTTATTATTTATCAGGGTACCAACCTTAACTCAATAGAAGTCATAAAAGATGCTGCTGTGAGAAGAAACTCCACAAACTCCAACTTTTACTCTTCTCAGAAAAATTTAACATGTGCTTAAAAAACAATGTGTTTTCAATATTAGCACTGGAAACCAAATCAAAATTAACTGAATTCATATCATACACAGACACATCATTAACTGCATTTTTGCTGTCAGTTCTTTTAAAAAGCCCTCTAACATTCAAAGACAAAAGAGTCACAGATTTTCATTATAAAAAAATCTACCCCTCCAACAAAACTTTGGTTGCTATTCCATATTGCACTGTATTATGGTTAAAGCATATTTTTCATTATAAGTTAAAAATTATCTTGATTAAAGTAGATCTTTTTAATGTTTAAAATAGAACTTATTCATTTATACCAATTAATACCAAAATCTCCAAGTTTACCTAATGTAAATAGCCCATCTGTTTTAAAAAGCAGTTTTATTACCAAACATAAATTTTGATATTACTGCATCTGAGAAAATAAAGTAGCCAATTTCCTTTACCCTTGAGTTAAAGTGAAAACCACAGGAATCATGAAATTTACTGAATATAATTTTGTCAGCTCAATATGTCTTTTGGGTTTTAGTTTATAGCTCAACCTGCAGATACTCATTCTTTATTAACAATTAACATATAAAATATTCTGGGTAAAGACCCTTAAAACTTACGGTGCAATTATGGCTCTAGCAGGTCTTTTTGTAGACTGTACTTGTGAAAGCCAACCTTCCAGCTGTGCATTCAGCTGCGGTCCTATATAAAGAGAAAGGGAAACTGGAGTCAGCAAAGCAATGTACTACAGACAATCACACAAGACACAAAACCCTCATTAAGCCTATAGGGCCTAAAATAGCTTAATGGGCAGTGGGATCATCAGTTTGGATGTTAATATTTGCAACTGAACCAGCTACATACAACGTCTCTAGCAAGCAATCTGGTAAGCTCACATACTGATTAAACTAAACTTGCTTTTATCCATCTGCTTATTTATTTACAACAGTCTTCATTCCAGAACAATATGCTCTACAATTTGAGGGGTTATTTAAACAAAATAAAAGAAGAAACAGAAAACTGTTAGTATATGAAAGAAAATAATTGAGTAAATATTTTTTAGAACACCAAAACATAAAAAATGTTTATTTTTTCCTTTGGATAAAGCCAATTAGCTAAAGACAATATATATGATCACCCCAACAACCAAGTGAATTTAGTTTAAACTATGTGTGACAAATGTTGCCATCAGTCTTCTTACTTGAGCGCTATTGTAGTTTCTCATGAGAGTGTGTATGTAACTACATAAAGGGTGAATTCTCTGTAGGTCTTTGCAATCTCTTAGCAGATTGCCCGTGATATGCATCACATTCTAGATTAATGTTTCTTCAAACATTAAATTGTTTTCTTTCTCTTCTACCTTTGAAGAGAGGTTTTCTGAGATGGCAGGAGGCTTTGGCTTAAATTATATTTCTCCAACATCAGCAATAGTTAAAAATTCCCATTTCTCTATATCCTTATCAATCTTAGATATTCTCAGAATTTTTAATTTTGTCAATCTGATGGATAAGAAATAGTATCCCTTTGTTTCTGTTAATTCTTATTTTCAAAATATCCATTGAGATTAATTGTGTAGTGATTTGGAAATCCTTCTGTATATATTCATAAACAAGTCAAATTTATGACAACCAATTTACTCCGTAAATTGCCAGAATACAAAAAAGTCCGACTCGGCAATCAAACAATGTAGTTTATTTTTAAAACTTAAACTTAAGAACAATCACAAAAAAAACTTATATGAAATAATCCCATTAACTCAAGGAAAAATAGTAAATTAAATTTTTGGCTGCCTAATAAATTTCATATTAACTTAAAATAAGTATTGCTCTAAATATTTCCATATTACAGGAAGTTTGTGAAACAGAAGTTGAAAATCTTTAAGAGCAAAGAAAATATCTTCCAATTCAGACACTCTACTGACACCAATTTCAGTGACTTTAAGCACTAAACCAAGCTTTCTTATCATTTCTTCTGGAAAAGGACCAATTTCTACAGAGGGATCTTAAAATTAAAGCCAAACTCCAATTTATTATGTATACTAGAGGCCTGGTACACAAATTCGTGCATGGGTGGGGTCCAGCCAGCCCACCCGATTGGGGTGGTGGTGGGGCCAATCAGGGGCAGCAAGAGAGACATACATGGTTAGGGGAGGAGCCTTCCAGTGTTGCTCAAATTATTCCACACATATAAGGTAAAGAATGACCAAAAAAAACTTTTTACCATTCGTTTTTTAAGTGGTTATCTGCCTATTAGCACAGTAAACTTAATTCCACAGGACTGGTTAAAGCAAAGTAAAAAAAGACAAAGCGGAAGTAACAAATATAAATCCAAACAAAATAGGCTGTCAGCACCTAGTATTTTGTTATTAACCATTCTGTGAAATCTGTTTAAACCAAAAAACTAAAAAATAAACTCGAACCTGTTGTGAGAAATATACAAACACGAAGCTCATGGGTCTCTGAATTTCACAGGCCAAAAAAATTTCAAGAGAAATTTGGAACACCAATTTTTTATTTTACTAAGAATGGACATTTAAAACACACCAACCATTTACCTACAATCACCATTAACTTACAAAACAAATATAACACCAATTAGTAAGAGCACAATTTTAAGATAATCTCAATCCCTTAAACTGAATAAATTCACCACATTTCATTGACTCCAAGATACCATTAATATTAATGTGCACATTATTGTATGTGCTACAAAAAAACAAAACCTCCCAATTAAACTAGGACTTACATTTTTTCATTGCTTACAACTTTTTATTTTACAACTAGTGGCCCAGTGCACGATTCGTGCACATTGAAAGGAAATTAATTAGAAGAAATATTTTAATATCACTATTCGCCCTTTCTATATAATACAAGTGTCAACCAAATTCACTATCGACAATGACAGATCGAAACACACACCTGCGATTGGTGCCAGCGAGAACTTTATATGTATTGCACTTGTGCTTTCAACTTAGCCTTTTATATATATAGGATAAACTTGCTTAATTAGACCTGCTTTCTGATGTAGCTAAACTTTTTCCAGCCCAGAGAATCACCCCAAGTTTCAGGTAATTGTCAGCAACACAGCAGTAAATATCAACATGAAACAGATTATTATGGTAGATCATGCAAGGAGAACAAAGGCTAAAATATTTAACTGCAGCAGTGCCTGACTATATTTTGCTCAGTGAGAAAACCTAAAGTCATTTTCAAGGTCCACCATTTCTTACTTCTTTTCAGTCGGGTGAAGTTTCTAAACTTTCTAAATCTTCGTTTTCTGGCTACTGAAAAGAAAATAGGATTCCACCGAGTCTCCTATCTACCTACTCCAGGACTTCTGTGAGAATCAAATTAGATGAGGCATACATGGGAAAACGCTTCACAGACATTTGGTTAAAATGTGAAATGCTTGCACCTGGCTATAAAGCAAGTCATGTTCCTGGACTAAAAAAACTGCAAGGAAGCTAGTCGTTGCTAGGGAGAGGAAGCTGGGCATTGCTACATGACATCATTACCCGGCGCCCACAGCCCACAGTGACCATTTTCGGGCTGGGCTGGGCTGTGGGCCACATTTTGCGCTATGGCAGCGTCGGCTGCAATTTGGTGGGCTATCGGGTGGTGGCAGAGCCTATGTCCCACTTGAGGGAAGCTGAGTATTGCTTTGTGGGTGCCAGGTCCGTGATACCAGTGCATGTCACGGCAGCTCCTGTGTTGAGCGCCTTGGCCCCTGGTGGTCAGTGCACATCATAGCAACCAGTGGGACAGTTGGGCACTTATCATATTAGCCTTTTATATAAATACTAGAGGCTTGGTGCACGAAAATTTGTGCACTGGGGGGTGGGGGGTCCCCTCAGCCAAGCCTGCCCCCTCACAGTCCGGGAGCCCTCAGGGAATGTCCTACTGATGGCTTAGGTCCACTCCCCAGAGGGAGCGAGCCTAAGCTGCAGTATGGCCTCCCTCTGCAGGAGGCGACTGGCCAATCATGGGAAGGCACCACCCCCATCACCCCCTCACTATTGGTGCCTCTGGCCTCCCTCTGCAGGAGGCGACCGGGCCAATCAAGGGAAGAAGACGCCCACATCACGCCACTGCTGCTGCCACTGCCGGCTGCCGCGGCTGCCTGAGCCTTGGCCCAGCCCTTGCAGCAGCAGCCACCACCATCCACGGCTTGCCTGAGCTTCAGCCCCGCCCTCGCAGCAGAGGCTCAGGCAGCTGCTGAGGCTTTGTCTGGAAGGATGTCCAGAAGATTTCTGGTCTGATTAGTATATTACCCTTTTATTAGTATAGATTATTCGAAAAGCTCTTTTAAGCTTATTTAGACATGATTTTTCATATAGCACTCTTGTGTTAAATTTTTTTAAGTCAGAGTCATCAGTAATCCTTGTTTTCCATATTATCACCCTCTGTGCCATTTAAAGAATTAGTGATGCAATTATTTCTTTTAAAAGTGTTCCTCTATTGCCTCTGGGACTGTTACCTAAGCAACCAACACACATTGTCCAAGTCTCGATGCCATACCTTTTTTGATCTTAGCAAAAGTTATCTCTGGAAGATGTAACTAATAGAAGGGTTCAGAAGACAACCCAGAGTAGGTAATCTCTCCCATAAATGGCATGTTCATTGAAACTTCAGTGGGTTGCAGTTGTCTAGTCATAACAGCAGGATTAATAATTAAGTTCACAGGTGTGTGGGCAGTGACAACTATTTCACAACAAAGATTTTAAGATACCTTTGACTATAAAACACCTCATTTTCAGAAGTGCTAAAATGTGGGAAAATGTACATCATAAAATCGATGAGCTATGAAAACCACATGCACTACAATGTTCTGATATTTATTTCAACACAGAACAGATGAAAACCTCATCAAAGACCAGCATTTGAAAACCACTTCTTCTCACTACAATACTAGTAAAAAGTGTTTCTGAGAAGACTTATCAACTACAAAAATCTCATTTAATTTTAAAAATAAATAAATAAATAAAACATGGGGAAAGGGGGTGGGGGAGGACAATGGGGGAAAAAGGAGGACATATGTAATATTTTCAACAATAAAGATTTATAAAATATAAATAACATTTTAGCAGTTCTCCTGAAATCCTTTCATTGATGCCCTTCTGTGACCACATACTTAAAATTAAAATGTATTGCTATGCTATTTACAAAGCTTACTATCTTATTTTTAGATACATCTCAAGGGATGCTGCTTGTTTTTATGTATCGATAATAGGGCTCCTCACTCAGAAAGGTATATGCCCTTGGGAAAAGAAGAACACAAAAACTGTCACACTGAATCTGACCCAAAACCCACCTGGAGCAGCAGTGTTGCAGCAATCCAAAAACCCTTGCTGTGAAGAACACTGATTGTTCTCCTTGATATAAACCTCTAAGTTAGGCCAACTCGTTTATTTAAACACTGTAAGAATTCATTTACATTTTTAGCTAAACTCTGTAGTTCAGAATACAATCCATAGGAACAATTAACCATCCAAAATGAGCAATCTTTAACACATACCAACCAACTAGAAATCCCTTAACACTTTTCTGCTCACTCATATACAGTTTCTCAAAATTGTTATATACTTAATACCAATTCCATTGGCATTTCAACCTAAAAGTCCTGCAAAGTTGGAGGACCACAAGATACATCTCTTTCCAGGTCATTTACAAAATTGTAATCTGAAAATAGGTTTAGCATTAATCCCTTTAACAGTCTATTAATTTGGATTATCTGTTGCCACTCCTCTGTTTTTAAACAAATTCCTTTTCAAATGATGCCATTAAATCCCTTGATAGTGTCTGGTTATAATATCTAAAGATCAAGATACTGATTTTTGTGTGCCATTTTTTTCATTATTAAAAAAATTTTATGTCCAATATAGAAAATTTGGAGAATACATATTAAGAAGGAAAAAAAATAATAATCCCAGTTATAAAAAGCACCAAAATTATATTTTACAAATTTCCTTCTAGTCTTTAAAATGATATAAAATTCTGTAACCTGCTTTTATCTACATAATATTTTAGCATAAGCATTTCCCTATATTATGAGCTTTTTAAGGAAAATTTTGCTCTAGCTGGTTTGGCTCAGTGGATAGAGCGTCGGCCTTCCTAAAGGGTCGTCCCAGGTTGGATTCTGGTCAAGGACACATGCCTGGGTTGGGGGCTTGACCCCCAGTAGGGGGCATGCAGAAGGCAGCCAATCAATAATTCTCTCTCATCACTGATGTTTCTAATCTCTCCTTCTCCTTCCTCTCTGAAATCAATAAAACATTTTTTTAAAGAAAATTTTATGGTTAAATAATATTTCTTTATGTGAATGGATCACTGCTTCTTTAAACATTACTTATATTAACAGGATGTTTAGTTGTTTCCCGTTTTTTTGTAAAAAATTATATAATATGTATCTATTTCTATATTTAAAATTACTTCCTTTGGAGAGCCCCAAAAGTAGAATTACTATATAAATCATTACGAGCCTTTTTAAGATTTCAATACACATATTCAAAACCATATCCAAAATTGCATCCGTTCATAACGCACTATGCATGACCATACATATTGAAAAGATTTGAAAAGATTTTAAAAGATTTAGTAACTTAACCCATGCCCCCATTTGATAAAAATAAAAATGTAATGCCCTACCTTAATTATATTTGGCATTTCAAAATAAGTTAAACCTTCTATCACTTTAATCAAAGCAATTTTCATTTCTAAGAAAAATATTTTATTTCTCAGATATTTATTTTTTATATGATTGTCAGTGTTCTTGCCAAACACAAGTTATCCATTACTAATGGTTAGCAAACAACTACTCCTGTTGGCCTTTACAGAAGACAAGTCAAACTTAAAACCAAGCCGATTATGCTGCATTGTGCTGCTGTTTTAAATTACACACAATCCTGAAGATGTTCCATGTGCTCTTGCAATTAAATCTTTTTAACTAATGGGGTATAATTTTCATCCTTTTAGAAATTATAACTCTTTCTCCTATAATAGATATAAAGTGGTCTACAGACCAGAATCTTCTCATGTATTTATTTAAAAGACACATCTCTGAGTCTTACCCCAGGGCTATGGCAGCACAATCTCTGGGTATGGCGAACAAGTGTTTTTAACAAGTTTCTAACAAGCTCTCCAAGTGACTGATAGACATTAAAATGTGAGGCCCACGGCCATAAATGAGTTTATGTGCACACGCTATATGTATGAATGAATGCAGCTAACAGATTCCTAGATGACTTATAACTGAGATTTTTCATTACAATCAATAAATTGCATAATGTCTATGTTAGCAATATAGAAATGCATGGGTTTTTACCTTCAAACTGTTTTGAAGCCATAAGTTAGCCACTGCTTAAAATTTAAATAAGTTTATTTTTAACTGTTTCTAGCCTCTCACTTCTATCAATGTCTCCCCAGCTTTTTCTCTCAATCCTGATGACAAAGGAAAATGAACTCAGATTCATAAAAAACTAAGTAGTACACCAACTCAAATTCTCTTTCAAACCTTCTGTTTTAGTCCAAAAATTCATAAGAACATAGATAAACAATACAACATCTATAATCATTTCAAAACTCTCACGATTCTATTTGTAACTAAAAATTGAAGTGTCAAGATTCGTCTAACAGAGGGTCAAGTGCTTTAGTGAGGGATCACAGAAGGTAACCACCTCAAGTGGTCAAATGCTTACAGTTGGGTCCACAATACTTCCTTAATGCATATCTAACCAGGATTGATTATTTTCTTCCAACTGCAGCTGGCATGAGTTTGGTTTTTTTCTCCCTTTGGATTACAATCAGCCAGTTGATACTAGTAAATATGTACAATGTAGCACCAAATCCAAAACATAATATGTGGAAAAATAAAACAAGTCTGTCTTATTGAAAAGAATCAGGACTAGGATAACACTACCCACACAAGGTAACACTTCTCAAGCATTGCTAAAAAAAATAAAAGTTTCTTAAGATAAATGGAATAGTTAGAATTTTCATTTTTCATATATTTTCACCACAAAACAGATCTGTAGACATTATCACATTCTCACCCTACTCTGTAATACAGATTTTCTTCTCTAAGAGTTTTCACTTACAGAGGTTGATCAGAAAAACGTGGAACAGGCCCAGTAGACTGTGTGTGAACAGATTGAACAAAAGATCTTAAACAATCTAAGCATCCACAAAAACAAAACAAAACTGGTTAAATAAATTTTGCTAGATCCATAAAGTAAAATACTCAGCAACTGGAAAACAATAAGGCAAAATTTTATGACCCTCTATGGAAGATGTCTTAATTAAGGAAAAAAAGAAAGCATGGTACTGAACAGAAGGTACAAAATATTTTCATTTTTGTGTGTGCACATATATCATACATGATTATGTACTGGTTTGTATTTATGTAGCATAGCTCTAGACCAGCGGTTCTCAACCTGTAGGTTGCGACCCCTTTGGGGGTCGAACGACCCTTTCACAGGGGTCGCCTAAATACATCCTGCATATCAGATATTTACATTACAATTCATAACAGTAGCAAAAGTAGTTATGAAGTAGCAATGAAAATAATCTTATGGTTGGGGGTCACCACAACATGAGGAACTGTATTAAAGGGTCACAGCATTAGGAAGGTTGAGAACCACTAATCTAGACGAACACAAAAGAAAAGGCTACCAGTGACTGCATCCTGGCAAGGAAACTAAGAGGAGAGGAAAACTTGACTTTTCACTGTATACCCTTCTGTATCCTTTGCATTTTGCACTATGTACATATACTACTTATCAAATCCTATATAATAAAGAGGTAATATGCAAATTGACCATCACACCCTCACAAGATGGCTGCCTACAACCAGGCCGGCAGGGGGGCTGTGAGGGGCAACCGGGGGGTGGGGGGGGACAGTTAGGGGCGACCAGGCTGGCAGAGGGGGGCAGTTGGGGGCAACCAGGCAGGCAGGCAAGTGAGAGATTAGGAGCCAGCAGTCCAGGATTGTGAGAGGGATGTCCGACTGCCGGTTTAGGCCCGATCCCCACCGGCAGTCAGATATCCCTGAGGGGTCCCAGATTGGAAGGGTGCAGGCTGGGCTGAGGGGACCCCCCCCCCCACCATGCACGAATTTCATGCACCAGGCTTCTAATATTAAGTAAAAGATGGTGCAGTTACATAACATCATACCATCCTATATAATAAAAAGCTAATATGCAAATCAACCAAATGGCAGAACGACCGGTCGCTATGACGTGCACTGACCACCCGGGGGCAGACGCTCAATTCAGGAGGTTCCCCCTAGTGGTCAGTGCGCTCCCACAGGAGGAGCGCTGCTCAGCCAGAAGCCGGGTTCACGGCTGGCAAGTGCAGTGGCAGTGGTGGGAGCTTGTCCGGCCTCCGCAGCAGCGCTAAAGATGTTCAACTGACGGCTTAGGCCCGCTCCCTAAGCTGTCAGTCAGATATCCCCCAAGGGCTCCCTAATTGCAAGAGGGCACAGGCCGGGCTGAGGGACATTCCCCCCCCACAAGTGCACGAATTTCGTGCACTAGGCCTCTAGTGAAGTCATAAACAATTCTGCTACAGACATGGAAAAACACCAGTAAATGCTAAATCCAACTAACAACAAACCATTGCTATACCTAAGACAGTACCTACAACATTTAATAATCTAGGTCATAATAAATAAAACCCAACTGCTGAGAACTATTATTTGACCAATAATATATACACTGCAGTAATAATAAATATGCGGACCAATGTGACAAGATTTCCCTATTAGCAAAAAGGAATTTCCCGTTTTACTGCACTCCCCCTAAAAGTGATGTCCATCACTAAATTTCTGATAGAATCAGAGACTATAGGAACAGTCTAGAAAAGAATGATCTAGAAAAGAGGACATTAAAAGCCTTATTAATATCTTTCTTTGTAATTCTCCAATGAACAAAATTTAAGTTTGAACAGTTTGTGTTCCTGGGGGGAGGGGGGGAGTTTGTTTTGTTTTCTTTGTCTTTGATCTAGCAAGGACTTCAGTTATTCTTCACTGACCTCTCCAGCAATCATTTACCAGATAATCTAGAGAAGTGAATTGCTTTTTGAAGCAATTAACAATAATACGATTTTTTGGTTTTGTACTTTTGTTGTGGCATGTCTGAGGCCTGTTTGCTTCTTTCGCTAAACACTGCATGTGCCAGCTCATCCATCTAAAGAATTGTTTCTAATTTTGCAACCATAAAATGTAAACAAAAAGAATCTCAGCAAGTTCTTCCTTGATTACTAACCAAGAAAACATGTCTAACATAGACTGAAAGATGGGCATGCCAGGTATCAGATATGCAGAAAAGAAATAATAGTTAGGCATAACGAACATCAACACAAAAGGTTTTCCATGGAGTTCTGAGATTGATGATTTAGGGGGGAAACTAAGTTGGGAGACTAAGAGTTACAATTAATATGGTAGTCAAGCAATATGTGTGTATCCACTCTGCTGAACCCTTTTCTTATCCCTCTGGACTGTTTTCACTGAACTCCCTAACCCTGAAGCAAACATGTTAATGTAAAAGCTGCCCAAATTGAAAAACACTTGGGTTTTCTTATTCCCAGAAGATCATACCAGAAAAGTTCTGAGAGCCACAACTGTGCTCAGGCACTAGCACCTTTAAGAGGCCTTAGACAACTGGCACTGGCATCTTCTTTTGAACCACAACAGCCACAAAAATTCAATTAAAGGCATAAAAACTCGCTCCCAAACCCATGTACACTTAGGCCAATTTGACAGATGACAGACAGACAACCACTCAAACAACCGTAATTTTATAAGCCAGCATTTCCCAAATGGTGTTAAGCAAAATTAGAATAGAACTTTGTTCCTAAATTAATGAGAGGGGAGTGAGTGAAAGAGTCAAGGATGACTAAACTTGGGGCTAGATGAACGATAGTACCAGTGTCAAAGATGGAACTAAGAAAGACCATAAAGTTTGTTTTAAGATGAAAACTTTGAGGCAACGGAAACTAAAGAGAAAATAAACAAATGGAACTACATCAAAATAAAAAGCTTCTGCGCAGCAAAGGAAACCATCAACAAAACAACAAGAAAGCCCATTGCATGGGAGAACATATTTGCAAATGATATTTCAGATAAGGGTTTAATCTACAAAATTTAGAGAGAACTCATACAATTTAACAACAGGAAGATAAACAATCCAATCAAAAAAT
>NW_005371933.1:956014-956971 GCF_000412655.1 Myotis brandtii | reverse complement strand
CAAACCTCAGAGGGAAGGTAGGGGAGGGTGGGGTTAAGGGGGAGAGATCAACCAAAGGACTTATATGCAAGCATATAGGCCTAATCAATGGACACAGACACAGGGGGGTGAGGGCATGAGTGGGGGGGATAGGGGGTAACGTGGGGATAAGAACACATATGTAATAACTTAATAAAAAAATATAAATAAATAAATAAATTTTAAAAAAAGATGAAAACTTTGACTTGGACACACTAAAAGTTTTAGGAGACAATAAGAAAACCAGTTAAAGATGTACAGTTTTAAAGAGCCTTAATGGTAAGTGCAGAAAAAAGGGATCAAGGACAGAAATGTAGATTTCAGAGTCATTTAAGGTGGTTAAAGACAAGATGATGGATAAGAACTGTGTGTGTGTATGGATTGATGATGACAGCACAAATGTTAAAAAATTGAGTCTTAGGATACAGACACTTGGCATAGTAACAAATTGAACTAATGAGAAAGAAAAGGGGTACAGCGCAAGAGAAAAAGGGGAAATACAGTACAGAGAAGGCAAAGAGATGAAATCTTTGAGATTAACAGAATCTGATGCTCTGCAATGAATGAAAAGGAAATGCTAATCCATATATTTGGTGATTATGAGAAATCATTAACCTTAGAGTGATTAGTTTTTAGTGATTAATGCTAATAATTTAGTTTACAAGTTAATAATTTAGTTTGCAAGTAGTTGCAGACAGGATGAGTTACAAGAAAATGGAGAGACACAGGAAGGCTGGCTGAGGAGAGACTCTTCAACTAGAAGGAAGGACAACAGTGTGGAAAATATAAAGGTGCGGAGGTGCGCGCACAAAGCGGGCCGGTGGCTGAGGGCGCGGTTGTCGTTTTCAATCAGGAGGGAGTCTCAGACTCTGAGCTCCAGATCCGGGCGAGTCTCTAGGGACTCAGACTCAAACGGGAGAAGCGGGATTGTCTGGCATC
>NW_005371933.1:951174-954642 GCF_000412655.1 Myotis brandtii | reverse complement strand
ATGTAATCTGAACAATAAAGATTTAATAAAAAATAAAAATAAATAAATAAAAGAAAAAAAAGAAAATGGAGAGAACAAATGAAACTAGTCCAAGAACTAAAAGCAGCTAGCATTGCCTCCTTTTTCATCATTTCTAGGTCTCTCAATTTGAAATCTCCAAAACCTCAAACACATCAATTCACTCACTTTAGCCCTAACCAGTTTGGCTCAGTGGATAGAGCATCGGCCTGTGGACTGAAGGGTCCCAGGTTCAATTCCAGTCAAGTGCATGTACCTTGGTTGTGGGCACATCCCCAGTAGGGTGTGTGCAGGAGGCAGCTGATCGATGTTTCTCTCTCATCGATGTTTCTAACTCCCTATCCCTCTCCCTTCCTCTCTGTAAAATATCAATAAAATATAGTTTTTTAAAAATTCACTCACTTGCCCTAACCGGTTTGGCTCAGCGGATAGAGCAATGGCCTGTGGACTCAAGGGTCCCAGGTTCGATTCCAGTCAAGGGCATGTACCTTGGTTGCGGGCACATTCCCGGTGGGGAGTGTGCAGGAGGCAGCTGATTGATGTTTCTCTCTCATCGATGTTTCTAACTCTCTATCCCTCTCCCTTCCTCTCTGTAAAAATCAATAAAATATATTTTTTTAAAAAATTCACTCACTTTATAAAATATAATCTTAGGCATTAGCAATCACATTTTTATATCTCACAACAAAGAAAGCTATCTATTAATGTCATGATAAAGTCAACATGTAGGCATGTTTTTGGAATTTTATTCAAACAGATACCAAACAACCTGAATATGAAAGTGAATTATTTATAAGATAAACAGTTTCTAAGATTTTCCTCTACACATTCACAGTAAACATGTATTACAGGTTAACAATCCTATCGCCATCGCTATAGAAATCAAGCCAGTATTTATGTTATAAAGGAGAGTGATAATTAAAAATACTAGCATTTGGTATTGGTAGCATAGCTTTCATCTAAGGACATCAAAGCAACTTTTAAACACCTATTAATTATGGCCTTTTCTAACTACCCTGTTTGCTGCAGCAGAATACAAGCATGAACATGACTGCATTTTACCCTGATGACACATAAAATATAATTTCAAACATCTGTGACTAATACTCAGTAATTACAAAAAATGGGTATAAACAAGTTACTTTGGATAACATACTTGATATCATACTTGAGAATGAAAAGTAAAATCTACTCAATGTAAACTTCAGTAACTGTCATCTAGAAAATTTTAGAAAAAGAACCAGACTAAATATTTTTATTCTATTAAAGATTTATAATTTCTTCCTGTAAATGTTAAATATCTTCCCCCAGCCAAACCATGAAACCATCACACATCATTTAAACAGTTCCAGGTATCTCAACTTGTGAAGGAATCCTAGTTACCTGATTCTGCTTCATTTGGCAACAGAATGCACCTGCAGACTTGAGCACCTTCTGGCTTCAACTAGGGCCTAGGGCTGCCTACACCCAGGCAGGGTTGACTGCAAACAGTTTCTACCCTTACAGCACAACTTGGCTGATCTCCTGACCTGGAAGTCTCTGATCTTGCACTGCCTACAGTATTACCCTAACAGTATTAGCAGTATAGCATCCCCTAATAGCAAACCTTCTAATACTAGACAGCCTCTATTCTGTTAGTGACCAAACTGAGAGCAGCCATTTTCAACCAGAGCACCACAAGTTTTAAAACATGTAATACCTGACTACTTAGTCAGGGGCCCTGACCCCTTTTCCCTTACATTGTCAAATTAAAAAATGACAACAGTAAATACAACAATAGCTGTCCCATAGGAATAAATCAAAACCATATATTTTTGTCCGATCAGCAAAAAATATATTCTTTGGTGTGCCACAGAATTTTATAAGATGAAAAAGGTTGAAAATCACAGTTGTAGAGTGATAAATCCTCTAAGAAGAAGTGCCTCAGATTAATTGCAAAGGAGGTCTCCTTTTTCACTTTTCATTTTCTTGATTACAAAACTACCCTCCATTTCATACCCTTGCATTCCAAACTCCACGCTTTTAACAATGACTTATGAATGGATACTTAAGATGTTATGTACTTTTCTAATGACTCAAATTGGCTGCTCAGTAAAAATTAAAAGATGTGCACATGCATACAGTTTGTTTTGTCATGGCTTCAATATCTGAAAATCCAGCATTTCAAACTACAAAACCCTGAAAAACTTCTGAAGCATCTATGGAGAGGTGTAGAGTACCAAAATCTCAATCAACTCAATCTTGTGTTTTTAACTGGATGCCATACAGAAAAATGAAGCAATGGCCATTGGTAACAGAAATAGGTGGTGAAGTCTTACAGTCCTAGGGGGTACACTGATTTGTCTTAAGCGACAATAGGAATGCCATAAAAAATGTTTCTCACATTTAAACAGTCTGCAATAGGAAAGTAAAACTAAAGTAAAAAATTAAAATGTTAAAAATAAAGACCAGTTTGGCAAGTATGACACCTAAGTTATACATTCTCATGGGACACGGCTGCTTTAACTGGACAAAGCTGGGGTTTGAGGAAAATTCTCATCTCCAGGTCTGTGTGACAGATAATAGGACTCAGCAGACAATGTATATACAATAGGGTCTTATTGAACCCAGTTAAGGGAAAGCCTACACTACTCCTAAACCCTTGCCCCACCACCAAGACACCTGGGAGATGCCACCCAGATCTCAAGAGTACTTAGCTTACATCCTTTGGTGGGTATCTAGAAAAAGGCAGAAGCATCCTATTGCATTTCTTCCCTACCCCTCATGTGGGCTGAGTACTAAAAAACAAAGTGTCTTTGCCTAGAAACATACTATCTCTAGAGAGACTGAAAGGAAGGAGAGAAAAAAAGCAAATTCACTGCAATGGTGAGCAGAGAAAGGAGTCTATACTCTCAAACACATGGCAGAAATTAAAATGCTGAAAATAATGTCAAGATATCCTATATAATAAAGAGCTAATATGCTAATCAGACCAAACAGCAGAACGACCGTCTGGACCACCTCCCAAACGAAGCGGGGGCTGCAAGGGGCGGAGGCAGCCGCGGCTGCGAGGGCCAAGTCCCTTGCACAAATTTCGTGCATCGGGCCTCTAATATACATTATAATGACCTAGCATTAGTGGTCACTAACAAGTCACATTTCTAAAAATTACTAAAATATATACTCATATATTAAAAATATAGACAATTTAAAAGAACCCACAATGTCCAGAAGTTGGAGTGCATATACAGCCCACTTTGTCTTCAAGTGGCCCATAAATTGTGAATAAGGTATTTAACTTCCAGGCTCTTAATATAGCTAATTTCAAATTTAGTTGAGGAGCACTAATTTATTAAAATTTATTAAAATTAGTGCTCCTCAACTAAACTGGCTGGGAGGAAATAAGGTGGCAAATGAGGAAGCAAATTCTCCATTTAAAGCTTTATTTATTTATTATTTATTTATTTATTT
>NW_005371933.1:936440-951154 GCF_000412655.1 Myotis brandtii | reverse complement strand
TATTTATTTATTTATTTTGGTTAATCCTCACCCAAAGATATATTTTTGTTGATTTTTAGAGACAGTGGAAAAGAGAGGGAAAGACAGAGAGAAACATCAATGAGAAACACATCGACTGGTTGCCTCCTGCACGAGCCCTCGGCCGGGGAGGAGCCTGCAACCAAGTTATGTGCCCTTGACCAAAATCGAATCCAGGACCCTTTGGTCTGCAGGCCAACACTCTGTCCACTGAGCCAAACTGGCTAAGGCTAAAAGTTTTAAATAGAGTTGAAAGTAGACAAGCACTCAAGAACAGCACAAACATGAACTTACATTACGTCTTAAAGTAGAACTAGAGAGGCAGAAAATGGAAGGGTGTTTCCAAACAGAAGGAAGCTATGAACACAAGCACAGAAGCAGAAATGACAATTCCAGTTGCAAGAAACACAGTTCAAAGGGGAGAGCTAGAATAAATGACCTCTTAAAGCCTATGTTAAGGAGTTTGCTTGTTTTTCCAAATAGACAATGGGGAGCCACGAAAAGTTTTTATACCTGAAAAGGTGTTTTAATTACAAGACCAACATATTGAAATATGTTCACTGGATAGTTTATGCAACATGCATGACTAAAAAGTTTAATTTTACATATTTTGGATTTTTAAGATTACCTTGCTTTTATTGATTTGACACTATGAAACTTCACAAAATAAAATGTTTTACAAGTCACATGATTCCCTAACATTTATTTTCAAATAACCATAGATGTTTAATAATCTAGAATGATAATTTATGCAAAGCCTTGTATGGGAAGCAATGTAGAATGGTGGTTTCTAGTTTCAATTGTGGAGCCAGCTGGTTGGAACACCAGCACAAACTTTGTGACCTTGAACAACCTAAGCTTTTTTACATGGTTTTTATACTAAAAGAAATGTAAGGGCAAATGCCTAACATATAGTAAGGACTCAATAAATGTTGGCAATAATCATTAAATAGAATCCAGATGCCCTACACTAGTTGTTGGCTCATCTGAGTTTTGGTAAGGATCCATATGTTCTTATTTTCTACTTTCCAAAATTCTTAGTTAAACATACTTGTATTTAATAAATACTTCCTGGTAGACCAGTGGTTCTCAACCTTCCTAATGCCGCGACCCTTTAATACAGTTCCTCATGTTGTGGTGACCCCCAACCATAAAATTATTTTCATTGCTACTTCATAACTGTAATGTTGCTACTGTTATGAATTGTAATGTAAATATCTGATATGCAGGATGTATTTAGTGACCCCTGTGAAAGGGTCGTTTGACCCCCAAAGGGGTCGCGACCCACAGGTTGAGAACCGCTGTGGTAGACTGATATGTAGAAACCAATCTTTATTTATTACACCAGACTAGAGGCCCAGTGCACGAATCTGTGCACTGTTGGGGTCCCTCAGCCTGGCCTACGGGGATGGGACTGAAACCAGCTCTCTGACATCCCCCGAGGGGTCCCGGATTGTGAGAGGACGTATGCCAGGCCCACCAGTACACGATTGGGGCCGGGGAGGGATCACAGGAGGGCTCCAGGGAGTGTCCAGCCCATCTTGCCCAGTCCCCATTGGCTGGATCCCAGCAGCAAGCTGACCTACCAGTCGGAGCGTCTGCCCCCTGGTGGTCAGTGCGCATCCTAGCGACTGGTCAGACGGTTGAACACTTAGCATATTAGGCTTTTATTACATAGGATAATGAACAAAATGGTAGGCAGACTGTATCTATGTCCAAAACACAAATGTCTCAACTCAGTTATTTAAAAATACAATTATTTTTAAACTGAAAACATATTGTTAAATTACATTAGTGTTAAATTTCACATTAGCAATGGAATTTTCAAATACTGTAAGAACTTTTTTATTTCATTTTTTTAAATATGTTTTTATTGATTTTTAGAAGGAAGAAAGAAGAGGCATAGAGAGATAGAAACATCATCGATCGGCTGGCTGCCTCCTGCATGATCCTGGATCAAGCCCGCAACCCCAGCATGTGCCCTGACCAGGAATCGAACCAGTGACCTCTTGATTCATGGGTTGATGCTCAAACCATTGAGCGACACCAGCCCTGCAGGAGTCAAAGACCTCTACACAAAGCAGAGATGGGAGACTAGATAAACTAATCAGTCTGTGTTCACCTAAACAGTCAGTTTCCTCCGTTCTCACAGGTTAAGTTAGACAACAGCACAAATTCAGAAGAATCAGATCCTGAATCACCTAATGGCGAAGCACTAGAGCAAAGTATTCATCAGAATCATCCGCAGTGCTTTTAAAAAAAAACCACACAAGCCAGAATCCCCATTCCTAGAGGAATCCAAAAGACTCAAAAGATTTGGGATAGGGCCCCATGGTTGAAAACCACTGTATTTAGGGACTAAACAGAGAACACTTATGTCAACTATATTTCAATAAAACAGTTTTATTTTTTAACTACCACTGGGGTTTTAGTATAGCATCAAAGGATATCCACAATTATGTGAAAAGTCTGTTAAAATCCTCTTCCCTTTCCAACTACATATCTGTATGAGGCCAGATTTCCTTCATATGCTTTAGTGAAAGAACCTATCACAACAGAGTGCATGCAGTAATAGCTATGGGAATCCAGCTGTTTCCTATTAAGCTAGACATAAAGACAGTTGCAAAAAATGTAATAAATGTCAATCTCATATTTTCCTTGTTTTGGAAGAGACAGTGACTTTCATTAAAAATGCTACTTATGCCCTAGCTGGTTTGGCTCAGTGGATAGAGCGTTGGTCTGAGGACTGAAGGGTCCTGGGTTCGATTCCACTCAAGGACACATGCCTGGGTTGCAAGCCCAATCCCCAGTAGGGGGTATGCAGAAACATCTCATCACTGATGTTTCTCTCTCTCTCCCTCTCCCTTCCTCTCTGAAATCAATAAATATATATATTTTTTAAATGCTACTTATGTTAACATAAATAGTGTTTTAAATGGGTTTATAATTTTTACATGATAGATATTGATAGATATAACCTACATAAACAAAAGCTTTTTGGAGTTATCAATAATTCTGAAGAATGTAAAGGAATTCTGAGGCTAAAAAGTTTGAAAACAACTGCTAGAAACCTAATAATACTTTTATTACTTAGTTACTGAGTATCTTCCTTTGAAGTACAATAAGCAATGACCAAACAAAAGGAGGTGATAGGTAGAATGATTGTTATAAAATGAAAGTATCTTCAATCATTAAATTTGTTATGTACAAAAGGCAAGGAATTAAACAATTATATAATATGCTACCATTTGCTGAAACCGAGGAGGAAATGATGTCAGATGCATATGTGCCTGTATATGCATAAAAAAACACTAAGCTGGCATTCAAGAAATTGACAAAAAGCAACCACCTACGAGGGAAGGGGAATATGGAATACTCAGGAATGATATAGGAATGACACTTCTCAATGAATACCTTTAACTTTAAAACACATAAATGTACTCTATTTCTTAATTTAATCTAAATCTAATTTAACCTATTTAGAAAATATTAACTCTGTTACACTTAAAAGATGTCACTGATGGAATTAAAAACAAAATTAGATATTGTGCAAGAAAAAAAATCTGTGCACTTGAAGATAGAAAAAGAAATATGCAAAAGGAAGCACAGAGAGTAAAAAAAATTAAAAAAAAGATAGCCCTAGCTGGTTTGGCTTGGTGGATAGAGCATCGGGGTCCCAGATTCAATTCCAGTCAAGGGAACATGCCCGGGTTGTGGGTTCGATCCCAAGTAGGGGACATGCAGGAGGCAGCCAATCAATGATTCTCTCTCATCATTGATGTTTCTATCTTTCTCCCTTCCTCTCTGAAATCAATAAAAATATATATTTTTAAAAATAATAAAATAAAAAAATAACTCTCACCCTGGCCAGTTTGGCTCAGTGGATAGAGCGTCGGCATGCAGATGGAAGGGTCCTGGGTTCAATTCCGGTCAAGGGCACTTGCCCAGTTGCAGGCTCCAGCCCAAGTAGGGGGCGTGCAGGAGGAAGCCGATCAATGATTCTCTCTCATTAATGTTTCTTTTTTTTTTCTTTTTTATTGATTTCAGAGAGGAAGGAAGAGGGAGAGAGAGAGAGATTGAAACATCAATGATGAGAGAGAATCATTGATCGGCTGCCTCCTGCACACCCCCTACTGGGGATCGAGCCCGCAACCCGGGCATGTGCCCTTGTCTGGAATCGAAACTGGTACCCTTCCGTATGCAGGCCAATGCTCTATCCACGGAGCCAAACCGGCTAGGGCTCATCATTGCTGTTTCTATCTCTCTCTCCCTCCCTTCCTATCTGAAATCAATAAAAATATATTTTTAAAAAGTAACTCTCGGTGAAATATGGGACAATATTAAGCTATCTAACATACTTTCAACTGGAATCTAGAAAACAAAGAGGGTGAAAAGAAAAAATATTTGAGGTAATAATACAAAATATTTTTCCAAATTTGCCACAAACTATAACCTGCTAATCCAAGAAACTTGGTGAATCCAAAACAGGATAAACTCAAAGAAAATTATTCAAAGGCACATGATAATAAAATAACAGGAAAATGGTAATAAGCTTTTTAAAAAGCATAAAGCAACCAGAGGAAAAAAGACAGACTGTATTCAAGAGAACAAATATTTTAAAAACCACAGAATTTTCAAAAGTTGTGCAAGCCAAAATACAATAGAACATTTAGAAAGTGCTAAAAAACAAACACAGGAACGTCAACATACCCACTGAATTCAATGCCTACCAAACTACCTTTCAAAAATGGGGCAAAAAAAACACACAAAACTATAGTTATCAAACTGTGTTGTACAGGTATAGGATAAACAGACAGGTAGGAATAGAACTGAGAGTGCAGAAATAAACCCAAACATTTATGTCCAATTGATTTGAATATTCAATGGGGAAAGAACAGTCTCTTCAACAAATGGTGCTGAGACAATTGGATATCCACATGCAAAAGAATCAAGTTGGACCCCAACCCACCCCACATACAAAACTAACCCAGAATGGATCAACAACCTAAATGTAAGTACTAAAATAATAAAACTCTCAAAAGAAAATACAGAAGCAAATCTCCATTATCTTGGATTTAACCATGGTTGGGGGTTTTTTTTAGATATAACACCAAAGCATGAGTAAAAAACAAATATAACTGAATTTCATCAAAATTAAAAACTTTTGTGCATGAAAGTATTACCCAGAAAGTAAAAAAAAAAATCTGTAGAAACGGAAGACTTGCAATTCATATACCTGTTAAGGGATTAAGTTCCAGAATATATAAAGAATTCTTACAACTCAATAACAGAAACACAACCCAATTCAAAAATGGACAAAGGATAGACATTTCTGTTTAGATGATATACTAATGGCCAATAAGCATATGAAAAGATGTTCAACGTCATTAGTCATTACAGAAATGCAAATCAAAGCCATAATGATACAACTTCATACTCAGAATGATTATTATCAAAATTAGTAAGTGTTGGTAAGGATGTGAAGAAAGTGGAACCCTCATGCATTGCAGGTAGAAATGTAAAATGGTCCAGCTGCTGTGGCAATCAGTTTGGTGGTTCCTCAAAAAGTTAAACATAGATTATGTGACCCAGCAATTCAACTCCTAGATAGATACCCAAAAGCATTCATAGCAGAGACTCAAGCAGATACTTGCATACCAATATTCATAGCTGTATCAATACTAAAGCCAAAAGGTGGAAACAATTCAAAATGTCCATCAACAGATGAAATAAATAAAATATGGTATATACATATATTGGTATTATTCAGCCTTAAAAAAGAATAAAATTCTGATACATTCTGCATGTATCATCCTTGCAAACATGTTAAGTGAAATAAGCCAGACATTAAACAGCAAGGTGGTCTCTGTGAGCCCTGACACAGATGAAAAAGTATTTACCATGTAAATATTAACCATAAGGAAGCTAGATTGGCCCTGGCCGGTTTGGCTCAGTAGATAGAGCGTCAGCCTGCAGACTGAAGGTCCTGGGTTCGGTTCTGGTCGAGGGCACGTCGTACCTTGGTTGCAGGCTTGATCCCTGGCCCTGGTCGGGGTGTGTGTAGGAGGCAACCAATCAATATGTCTCTCTCACATCAATGTTTCTATCTCACTTTCCCTCTCCCTTCTTCTCTGAGATCAATGAAGATGTATTAAAAAAAGAGAAAGAAAGCTAGATTGGCTTTATTAATATTAAATAAGAAACACTTCAGAACAAGAAATATTACCAGAAATAAAAAGGTGCATAGGTAATGATAGAGTTAATTCATTTAAAAAAAAAAACGTAATCCAAAACATGCATATCAAATAATAGACATTCAAAATACATGAAACGGCCCTAGCTGGTTTGGCTCAGTGGAAAGAGTGCTGGCCAGCAGACTAAAGAATCGATCCCCAGTTTGGGGCATGCAGGAGGCAGCCAATCAATGATTCTCTCTCATCATTGATGTTTCTATCTCTCTATCCCTTTTATTGATTCCTCTCTGAAATCAATAAAAAAAAACATAAAACAACAAATTAACAAAGCTAAAAGAAAAAAAGACAATTTCAGAATTATATTTAGAAATTTCAACACTGTTCTCAGGAATTGACAGAAATAATAAATGGATAATCAATAGGAATGTAGAAGATTTAAATACAGTAACAACTTAGCCCAGCGGTTCTCAACCTGAGGGCCGTGACCCCTTTGGCGGTCGAACGACCCTTTCACAGGGGTCGCCTAAGACCATCCTGCATATCAGATATTTACATTACGATTCATAACAGTAGCAACATTACAGTTATGAAGTAGCAACGAAAATAATTTTATGGTTGGGTCACAACATGAGGAACTGTATTTAATGGGCCAGAAGGTTGCCCTAACCGGTTTGGCTCAGTGGATAGAGTGTCAGCCTGCGGACTCAGGGGTCCCGGGTTCGATTCCGGTCAAAGGCATGTACCTTGGTTTCGGGCACATCCCCAGTGGGGAGTGTGTGGGAGGCAGCTGATCGATGTTTCTCTCTCATCGATGTTTCTAACTCTCTATCCCTCTCCCTTCCGCTCTGTAAAAAATCAATACAATATATATAAAAAAAAATTAAAAATAAAGGGCCAGAAGGTTGAGAATCACTGACTTAGCCTAATTAACATTTAAACATACATTATTTTCAAACACACACCAAGGCAGACCATGTAATGAGCCATAAAACAAGTCTATTTTAGTTGTCTGGACCCAAAGGAAAAAACCAGCTGCAACATTTCCTGAACTTAAACGCTTTTCGCAAAGGCTTCTCTCCAAGGACTACTGTTTCTCATGGGGAGAGCCATGCCACCCATTTTCAACACCTCTTCCTATTTCTCCTCCTAATTGTAACTATCAAAATAAAGGACTCAATAAAAATATCCTTTCCTTGCCTACCCAGCGAGAATTAGTCAATCTTATGAAGTACAATGCAAAAATCATAAGGCAACCCAGCTGGTGTGGCTCAGTGGTGTTGACCCATGAACCAGGAGGTCACGATTCAATTCTAGTCAGGGCACATCCCAGGGTTGTAAGCTGAAACCACAGTAGGGAGTGTGCAGGAAGCTGCAGATCAATGATTCTCTATCGCCCTCTCCCTTTCTCTCTAAAAAAAAAAAATCAATAAACTATTCAAAAAATCTATTTTAAAAAACAAGTCCTAAAGCAGGAATAAGCTTGACATATTTAGAGAACAGCAAGGGGGCCAGAATGACTGGGACAGAATAAGGTAAAGGGTAAGTTGTAGGAGGTGAAATCAGAAAGTTAAACAGAGGTCAGAGCATATAAGACCTGCTAAGTCTTGGTAAGGACTTTGAATAAATTCTAAGTATGATGGGAGGGTTTTGAAAAAAGAATATTATCTTATTTACATTGTTAAGCATCTCTTAGGCTGCCATGTAAAGAACAGAATAGAAACTACTAGTAAGCAACTGGTTAAGAACCATTGGCCAGATCATGAAAGATGGCTAAGACCAGAGTGGCTTAAACCAGACATAAATGTGTTTGTCAAGGAAAAAAGGCCCAAACAAATCTATATAAATTGTGTTGTGATGCCTTAAAGCGTTTTCTTTTCTTGGATCCCAGGACATCTCATTCTCCTACTCATGAGATACTTAATCTGTCTTCCTTGCATGATCACCCTCACCTCCCCAAGCTCTTCAAGCTGGAAATGTTTGAAGGCCCATTCTCTGAACCTCTTTTTTTCTAGCTACTCTCATTCCTATGGTGATTTTATCCAGACACTTGGCTTTAAATATCATCTATATAATAATAATTTAATTTACATCTCCAGTCTAGGCCTTTCCCTTAAACTCTAAATGCAGGCATACAGTTGACATGGTAAACATCTCAAACGTAAGAGAAAAAAAAAATTAAACTCCCTAACCTTCCCTCTCCAAACGTGTTTCTCTTCAATCTTTCCTCGGATAATATCAACTCCATTATTACAACTGCTCAGGGATAAACCTTAAGAGATACCCAAGACTCCTCCATTCTCTCACACCCCACTTCAAGTATGGCAGCAGATGCTTTCAGCTCTACCATCAGACTATATCCAGTAAACAACTCACTTCTGACCCACCCCCACTGCTATCGGCATTATCATCTCTCACTAGGATTACTGCTTTCTTTTTAACTGGTCTCCCTGGTTCTGCCCTTGCCACTGCCCTCACCACTCCCTAACTGTAGTCTACTCTCAACATAGCAGTCAAAGAGATCCTAATAAGTCTAAATGAGAGCATGTCAACAACTGCTCTAAATCTTCTCACTCAAGGAAAAATCCTTACAATGGTCAAGACCCAGTATCATCTGACCACAGCTTTATGCCTCTGCTCCAAGTATGTCATATCACACTACTCTGTCCCAAGTCACTTCATTCCAGCTTCAATGGCTTACTTGCAGTTTCTCAAATACTCCAGGCCTGCTCCAGTCTTAGGACCTTTGAATTTGCTGTGGCCTAAAATTATCTAGCCCTTAAAATGATCTAGAATGCAAGCCTGTTCTTTCAACTACTTCAAGTCTTCGTTCAAATGTCATCTTAATGAAGTATTCCCTTCCATACTATTTAAAATTGCTAATTTCTCTCATCCTGTAACATTGCTAATGCACTAGCTCTGCTTTATCTAATTTATAATTCTATATGCAATTATAGCACTCCCCTCTATCAAACAAACTGCCCTAGCCGGTTTGGCTCACTGGATAGAGCGTCGGTCTGGGGACTGAAGGGTCCCAGGTTCGATTCCGGTCAAGGGCATGTACCTTGGTTGCAGGCACATCCCCAGTAGGGGGTGTGCAGGAGGCAGCTGATCGATGATTCTCTCTCATCGATGTTTCTAACTCTCTACCCCTCTCCCTTCTTCGCTGGAAAATCAATAAAATATATATTTAAAAAAAAAACAAAAACAAAAAAAACATACTGCCTATTTTACTTATTTACCTTATGTATAGTCTGTCTCCTAGAAGATAAACTCTAGAAATTTTTTTTTTTGTTTCATCTCCTGCAACATACACACCTAGTCCCTAGAGCAAGCAGTACCTTTCACAGAACTCTGTTGGTCCAATACTGAAACAAAGCTTCTCCAAAAGTGCTGAGTTTGTTAGGCCCAATTCCAATTCTAGGACTAATCTAATTCAAATATACCAACTCCTTTGTCAGTACTTATAGTATATGAATAATATTCAAAATTCACAAATGTTTTTAGTTATGCTTTTATTTAATCTAAGTACTTACTTACCTGACAATTACAAATTGCTTACTGTTTCCAAAATAGTTCAACCTCTTACTCTGGCATTACAATAAACAGAAAGAACAGAAGGCTTCAGCTAGAAGGCCTTGGTTCAAATCCTCGGTCCACCATTTACTAGTAGTATGTCTCAGACAATTTAGCCTCCTCTTAGTTTTTCATCGGTAAAATACCAAGGTGGAGGGTAAATAAAGACCAGCCTGCCTTACTTATCCTACACCTAACCATAATATTATTGTGAAAATCAAAAACGTATGAGAAAATGCTTTATAAACTATAAGTGATATACAAGTGTGACTTAAATGTCCATACTGTATTCTGGAAAACCCTGAAATGGGACAGAAAAGTTCAGTGTTTGGGACAGCATACCTCACCATACCTCCCTGCCCCTAACACTAAACTCTAATTTTGGAATCAGACTGGCTTTTCCACTTACTTGTTGTACTTTAAACAAGTTACTCAACCACTCTGAGTCATTGTTTCCACATCCATAAATGGACATAAAACTAACCTTGTAGCATCCTTTTGAAGATTAAAGATTATATACACACATATAGAATGTACCTATGGAATACAACATTTTATTTGCTGCAGTCTTGTTCTTCTTTCAAATGGAGAAAAACCCAAAGGCAGATAATATAAACCTACACTGAGATAGAAAAGTTAACTTTGACTTGAAAATTTCATGTGAAAGGACAAGAAGGAAAGTGAGAAAGAGCTAGAATTAATCAAGCAATAATTTCAATAGTTTTCCAATTAAATTTGTTCTTTCCTTCTTACCTTTCTCTACGATAAAATAACAGGATGAGATGCAAAAGAAAATCAGCATACAGAAAATCATATTTAGTAATCCAAAAAAGTTCATTTCAAAACTAAGTATTATATAGGTTTTTCTCTTCAAAGCAGAATAATTCTAGTAGCAGTTTTTCAATTTCTCAAAAACCAAATATATTTTGACACTCTAGAATTCAAGGTACATGCCAAAAAAAAAAAGTCATGTTTTTCCAACTATAGAATCCTGATATAAATGTATTAAATATGTTTAGAAATGACAGAGTGAATAAAAAAAGTAAAAATTCAATTTAGATACATATCATACAAACACATCAAGAATGCTTTGAAATCATCAGACTTTGATATATTTCCTCAATTCTATGACACCAGCAATTATAAGATATACCATCAATATAAAAACCATTTTCCAAGGGGGGGGAGAGAATCCCTCCTACATTAAATATTCACTTAAGATATAAACATACCAACTTCAGAAAATACTAAGTTGTAAGGGTTCCCTCTGGAATGCCAAGAGCTAACTACAAAGTAGAAGATACTTGTAACAGACATATCTGACAAGACTGGGTATGTACTCAGTTAGATATGTCTAGAAAGAACTACAAATCAATATGAAAAAGTAAATAGCTTATTTTTACTGATTTCAGAGAGAGGAAGGGAGAGGGATAGAAAGACAGAAACATCATTGATCAGCTGCCTCATGCACATCCCACACCCGGGAATGAGCCCAAAAGACAGGCATGTGCCTTGACCAGGAATCAAACCGTGACCTCCCGATTCATGGGTCAATGCTTAACCACTGAACCACGCCTGGGCTAAAAAAAAAAAAATTTTTTTTAAAAGATAAACTGGGAGAGAAAAGGCATTAGAGTAAGTTTCTTGGAGGTGTTAGCACCTGAATCTTTAGGTGAATAGGAATGCCCTGACCAGATAGCTCAATTGACTGGAGCATGTCAAGGTTGCAGGTTCCACTGAGAGGTAGGAAACATACAGGAATCAACCAATGAATGGCATGGACAGATGGAGCAAGTCAATGTTTCTCTCTCTCTCCCTCCCTTCTTTCCCCTCTCTGAAATCAATAAATAAAAATTTTAAAAAATAAATAAAACATGAGTAGGAGTTATCCTGACAAAGTGCATTCCAACAGAGGGAACAGCTTGGCAAAAGCACAGTGATAAGAAACCGTACAGTGTATTTAAAGAAACAAAGAACAGCTGCTAACTGTTGCTTAAGGGTAATAAAGGCAAGAACTGGGATGGGTGGATGGAAGTGGCCAAAGAAACAGAAAGATGCCAAGTCACCAAGGGAGTTATTAGACCTTAACCAATTGGCTAGATGGGGCAGTTAGGTTTATGTAAAGAAATTATGTGGTCAGATAGATTATTCAGGGAGCAATGCAGAAGATGGAGTTAAGGGGGATAAGATTGGCAGAAAGAAGGCCGGTTAGGAGGCAGTTATAACGGTCCTGCAGGAGATAAAAGGGCCTGACATAATGAAATGCAAGCTGTAACGAATCTGGAGAAAATGTAGAGTACAGACACATTATGCTGCTGGTCTAGAGATCACACCATGAACACCACTAACCTACAGTAAGGGTTGGCAAGTTTTTTCTGTAAAGGACCAAATAAAAAGGATTTTAGGCTTTAGGGGCCACATATGGTCTCTATTGCACTTCTTGGTTTTTGTTTTTAAACCTTTTAAAAATTAAAAACCATTCTTAGGTAGTGGACTTTTTTTTTTTTTTTAAGACAGCAGGCTGGATTTGTGAGTGCAGTAAGTTTGCTGATCCCTGCTGTACACCCATAAAGAAGTGAGGATTAACCTACCTAGAGATTAATTTCCCTAAAATGCTACGCTATTATTAGTCCCTTCTAGAAACTTCTCCATAGGTCCTGACTGCCTACTGACTAAGTCAAATCCCTATGATGCATAGCATTCATAGTCATCTATACTCTAGTTCCAACCAGATTCACCCCTGAGTGAATCTTCCATTCTTATTAAATTGACCTACTTACATTTACCTGCCTCTGTATCTTTGTAGTGTTCCCCCATGTTCTTTCCTCCTTTCCAAACCTGCACAAATACCTTCTTCAAAGCACAATTAAAATCCTACATTGAAGTGATTCCACCCTCCTCAGAACTCCCAAGAGCACTGTCTCAATTATTCTGATATTTACTTGCTGTCCTGTGCTATTACATACTTCAAATAAACTGTATATTCTTGGGGGCATGGAATAATTTATACTTCTCTCTACCAATGGATATAGCATATAACAAGGGTTAAATAAAAATGAAGACATATGTGTATATGTATGTAGTATACATATGTATACACACACGCACTTTTTTTCTAAACTAGCTATTGCCCTCGCTGGTTTGGCTCAGTGGATAGAGCATCGGCCTGCGGACTGAAGGCTCCCGGGGTGGATTCCAGTCAAGGGCACATGCCTGGGTTGCAGGCTCTATCCCCAGTAAGGGGTGTGCAGGAGGTAGCCAATCAATGATTCCTTCTCATCATTGAAGTTTCTCTCTCTCTCTCCCTCTCTCTTCCTCTCTGAAATTAAAAATATTTTTAAAAAATACATAAATAAACTAGCTATTAACTGAAGCAAATGTGATTTCACCCTTACCTTATATCAGTAACTGTACACTTTAACTCCACAGATGCAATGTGAATGCCATAGGAACCACAGAATGACAATCCCCAAGTACATTACTCTCCTATTACACATTTTTAGAGCTAGTTTATTAGGGAAACAAAAATAATACAAGTAGATTTTTTCCAATGATCAATGTTATCATTATAGATATACTGGGATAATATTAAATATAGAACTCACTAGATCAAGTCAAAGTTTACTTACCTACATTTTTTTTAAATATATTTTTATTGATTTTTTACAGAGAGGAAGGGAGAGAGATAAAGAGTTAGAAACATCGAGGATGAGAGAGAAACATCGACCAGCTGCCTCCTGCACACCTCCCACTGGGGATGTGCCCGCAACCAAGGTATATGCCCTTGACCGGAATCGAACCTGGGACCCTTCAGTCCGCAGGCCGACGCTCTATCCTCCGAGCCAAACCGGTTTTGGCTACTTACCTACATTTTCATTTATTTTTTAAAATGCAAAGATTTTACAACTAAATTGCTTTAAATTCCCCCCTAAATTATTACTCAAATTTAAAGTCACATATACATGTATACATACACATATACAAAAGCCACATAGAGTCTGAATTTTTTAAAATAAAGTTGTCTTTGACAATTCACATTACCAAAATGGCATTATTGATTTCATTCAGAATTTAGGAAAGGTAATATATTTTAAATTTTTTAGAAAATACTCCATTTTGGATTACTATTGATAAATAGCTATAATCACAGGCTGTTTTGAGCTGGATTAACGGATTCTTCCTCTACTTGTGATTACTTAAGTCTTTTTCAAATTCAAAGTGTGAACTGTGCCTTATTTTACTACACAAAGAATGTCCAAGAAGCTATAAAAATTCCTCCAGAATCATTTGCCCACATTCCAATGCCAAGTACAGAAAACGTTTAAAACATTTATAGAAAGTATAAAAAACAAAAGCAAAAGAAATTAACCAAAAGATGGCTATGAAAGTGAATACTGAGACTTTTTACTCTTTAAAACACATTGAAGAAAGTTTATAAATTTACAACCCTGAAAAGACTATTATCCATTGATAAGTTAATATTAATAATTCACTCACTGGAGAACAAACCCAGGAACCAGGGACTCCCATTCATCAATTTTGTTCTGTCACTGGCTTAGTAGAGTTTTGGGCACATCCCCATATGGTGAACAAGAAAAGCTTAACTGACATTCTAAGGTTGTAAGAATTGATTAAATGTTTATGAAGTACTCGAGGACCAAGAAGGAAAGCCACTGTAACCATTAAATGTAATTTAGTTAAAACTGTAGCTAAGAGTTAGGCTTGCAAATCCAATCATAAAATTCTTTTGTGTCTTCTTAACACTGCAAATCTTCAGTGAGTCAGTTTAGTGTGTGTATTTAATGAGCTGGTTTAGCAACCTCAGAGGAATGAATTTTCTTCCAAATCTTTGTTTTCTCACAAACTCTGTCACTATCCAACCCACCTAGTTGCAAAGGGAGACATGATCCGATTCAATGTTAGGTCTAT
>NW_005371933.1:935780-936383 GCF_000412655.1 Myotis brandtii | reverse complement strand
AGGGGACCTATATAATACTTTCGACAATAAAGTTTTTTTTAAAAGTTAGGTCTAGTTATTGATAAGCCACTACTAAACGGCTAAAATCTATTAGAAATCACAGTGGAACTTTGTTAACTTACCAGAAATGTGAAGCCTGAAAGTAATCCCAGAAAGCAATCATCCCAAGAAGAGCTTTATTAAAGGGAAAGTCCCTACACTTTTTTAAAGAGCTGGAAAGTGTTTTAGACAATGCGGCCATCAGACTGAATTCGCTCAAACCTAATCTGATTCGCTCGGCAGCGCCAGCACCTGCTCGCTGGGAGCGACTGGAGACGGGGAGGCCATCTCCAGCGGCCCTTCCTGGGTGACAGGAACAATGCGAACTGACAAAGGACGGGAGCCCCCGCGCCTCCGCTCCGCGACAGAGGGTACCAGCCCCGGCAAAGCGCTCCTCGCCCGAGCAGGCCATCTCCAGCGGCCCTTCCTGGGTGACAGGAACAATGCGAACTGACAAAGGACGGGAGCCCCCGCGCCTCCGCTCCGCGACAGAGGGTACCAGCCCCGGCAAAGCGCTCCTCGCCCGAGCTCACACGCGGCCGCCTCCCCGGTTTGGCGACGTGG
>NW_005371933.1:929000-934464 GCF_000412655.1 Myotis brandtii | reverse complement strand
AAGAGCGCCACCGGGGGTAGCCAGATGGTGCTCACCTCCTGCAAAGTCCAGCTCGCACCTCCCTCCCCGCATCAGACACAGGAATCCTCAGTGCATTCGCACCCCCAAGGTTTACTAGAGCCGCAAGATCCTTAAAAGAGCGCCACCGGGGGTAGCCAGATGGTGCTTTCCACCTGCAAAGTCCAGCTCGCACCTCCCTCCCCGCATCAGACACAGGAATCCTCAGTGCATTCGCACCCCCAAGGTTTACTACTAGAGCCGCAAGTCTAGCCACGCTGGGAAGTTATGTGTACAGGTAGGTACACGGGAGGATGCCTGAGGTCCTGCAAACGCTGGTTTTTGCTTCACAGGGCCACCCTTACCACCCAATCTTGGCTTTGACACTGTAAACATGTCTTGTTTCATGTTATATTTATGTAGGTACGTGTCTTAACTCCCTAACTAGCTAAAGTGTGGTATAGTTATCCTCATCTATACAATGGGGATAATATTCGGATGTCCCCAGGATTATGAGTTAATAAACAGAGCATGGCATAGTAGGCAAACAGCAAACATTATTTCCAACCCTCCATACTTTTATCAACCCCAGTATTTCATGTCAGGGTCAAGCGCAAAGAATTTCTTTAAAATTATGGAAGAATCACGGCAAAGTAAGGTATCTTGGACTTCCCAGTAAGTGTTGTTATGAAGTAAACCATTCCAAAATTGGTAAGACAGAGAAAGTTGAGTATCTTCAATGAAAGATTTGTGGTTAAAAACCATAAAATTGTTACATCAGAATTTCACAGTGAACAGATCTTTGGTATAGTTCAAAGCAGACAACGGGCTGACACATAAAATTTTTGAAGCCCTGGCGGTGTGGCTCAGTTGGTTGGGTGTCATCCCAGTTCAATTCCTGGTCAGTGCACATGCCTGGATTTCTGGCTCAATCCCCCAGCTGGGCATGTGCAGGAGAAGGCCTATTGATGTTCTACTCTCACATAGATTTTTCTTTCTTTCCCTTTCCCTTCCTCTCATACAGGTCAAAGTGAGCAGACCCCCAAAAAAAACACAAAAACAAAAACAAAAAAAAAGGACTGGCTGGTTTTTTATTGTAAAAAGAAGCAATGAAGTTAAGTAGCACAAATACTTCTCACTTAGCTATAAGCAACATATTGGTAAAAGTGGGTTTCAATGCCCATTCAAGCACTTACCAGTGTGGTCTTCAGCAAGTCACTTATCCTCTCCAAATCTGTTTCCTCATCTGCAAAATGGGAATAACAATATCTACTTTGCAGAGCTGCTATATTAGAAATAATTTAAGTAAAATAGCACTGCGACTGACACGTAGAACTGCAAGGATAGCTATTACATTATTACCATAAAGGTTGATAGCATGGGAGGATATTATACACCCTCTGCAGTACTTATACCAGTAACCCAACTTTATTGTGCATTAGAATCATCTATTATAGTTGTTGAAAACTGTGGATACCCAGATTCCACCCTCCATGAGGTACAGGGAAAATGCGGAAAAAAACTGAGTTTTTTTAATATTATATTAGATTCTGATGTATTTTCATGCTGTTGTAAAAAACTGCAGCATTCTACGATAAAAAAAAGTCATAAAAGTAATGGAACCACGTAAATTATTTAGCATATAGAACAAAAACTACTTTACAATAATGACATTTAACAGTTTATTTTGAAGGTCATTTTAAAAACAAAGTTAAAGACAATCTGAGAAAAAAATTGCACATAATACACTCTTTAAATATAAGTATGGTGATTAAATCAAAATAAGGGAAATATGTTTTCTTCTGCAACTCCAAGAACAAGTTGTTGTCCTGAAGGTTCTTATACTTCCAAAAAGGGGTGGGGGGAAATCATGGCAATTAAAGCTGCCTCTTAATCATGTAAATCTATAGTAGAAACCAAATTTTTCTGTTCTTCCCAATCAGTTTCGATCTTCAAACTGTGCCTTGTTTTTTAAAAGATATGATGCTAGAAATTCAATGGGATTTGGTGGTCTGTAAAGGAAAAGAAATCCAAAATTTAGAAATTTGTATTCTAGATGTGTTCATTGAAATAAATTGTTCCATAATAAAAATACATCTTTTAAATTTTAGCTTTCTTTTTACACTCAAAGGCCATTTGTAGTAAATACAGGGTGTCCCCAAAAAATGTATACATACTTTTTTCTGATAGCTCAATTGATGTTTCTTCCTTTTCTGGTTTAACCCATCAGAATTAATAATTATTCAAAGTGTGTATACATTTTGGGGGGACATCCTGTATAGTAAATGAGACAGGGAAGCAGATTAGTCAACAATGTAGTTTAAAGAAATTGAAATTTTTGTACGGCTGAAACCTGCTTATGAACTCAATTCTAAAACACAAGTTTGGAAAATGTACTAGCAATGGGATGATAACTATCCCAGGGGAATAATGACTTGAGGGGACACAAGGCAGACTGCTGGAGTGCCAGCAGTGTTCCCTTTCTTGATCAGAATGCAGGTTACATAATTATGCTTAGTGTCAGAAAATTCAGCAAGCAGTACACCTATGATATTCTTAATTTTCTGTATGAATATTAACCTTCAATAAGAATACAAAAACTACATAGGAAAATGGCTGTACATCACCAAGACAGGTAGATGAACTCTCTAAGTGATTAATCAAAGGAAGTAGTATTCATTTGAACAAGTTTTGTTTCTTTTTAAAAAGCAATTTCTACTGCCACCATACAACACACCTGATAAGTTAAACATATTTTAAAGTTAATGGGTATTATTTCATATTTATCACTTTTATATAAATAATTCTTGCTGAGAAAACAAGTCCAAAGATGAAAATGGGGTAAACACCTATTTAAACCCTACTAGGAAAAGGCATAGAGAAAATTTAATAATGATCTCAAAATATTCCCTTAGCACTTTAAACATAACTAGCTAGACATAGACAACATTTTTCAAGATTAATTTGATAAATCAATTTGCCAGACTTCTTACTTAAAAATTGTATTTACTAATAGCATATTACTTAGGACTGCTTCAAATTTTTTCTTCTAGCTTATAAATATTTAGAATTTCTAATTATTTTTTAGAGAAAGAAAAAAATAAAAGATGTCCATACTTCAACTGTCAGTAGAGAGCCAAAAATAAATCATAGTTGCCCTAGCCAGTTTGGCTCAGTGGATAGAGCGTCAGCCTGTGGACTGAAGGGTCCCAGGATCAAATCCGGTCAAGGGCACATGCCTGGGTTGCAGGCTCAATCCCAAGTGGGGGGCATGCAGGAGGCAGCCGATCAATGATCCTCTCTCATCACTGATGTTTCTATCTCTCTCTCCCTCTCCCTTTCTCTCTGAAATCAATAAAAATATTAAAAG
This sequence comes from Myotis brandtii, assembly GCF_000412655.1. Lineage (NCBI taxonomy): Eukaryota > Metazoa > Chordata > Mammalia > Chiroptera > Vespertilionidae > Myotis > Myotis brandtii. The sequence continues at coordinate 931,097 of NW_005371933.1, read as the reverse complement.
ATGTTTTAAAAAAATAAAAAATCATATTTTATAAATGTAACAATCTAAAGCAAATATTTAATGTTTACCATATAATTTATATAAACATGCCCGGCTGGAGTGGCTCAATGGTTGAGCATCAACCCATGAACCAGGAGGTCACTGTTCAATTCCCAGTCAGGGTACATGCCCGGATTGCAGGGGTGTACAGGAGGCAGCTGCTCAGTGAGTCATCTTTTTTATTTTTTTAATATATTTTATTGATTTTTTACAGAGAGGAAGGGAGAGGGATAGCGACCGGAATCGAACCTGGGACCCTTCAGTCCGCAGGCGGACGCTCGCTCCATCCACTGAGCCAAACCGGTTAGGGCTCATTTTTTTTTCTTCTTCAATATATTGTTATTGATTTCAGAGAAGAAGGGGGAGAGAGAAGGAGAGAGAGGGGGAGAGAGAGAGAGAGAAACATCAATGATGAGCTCTCTTGATAAAAAAACATCAAGTTCCTTATCAAATTATATCAGTTTGGCCCTAACTGGTTTGGCTCAGTGGATAGAGCGGCGGCCTGCGGACTGATGGGTCTCAGGTTTGATTCCGTATTGTTATTGATTTCAGAGAAGAAGGGGGAGAGAGAAGGAGAGAGAGGGGGAGAGAGAGAGAGAGAAACATCAATGATGAGCTCTCTTGATAAAAAAACATCAAGTTCCTTATCAAATTATATCAGTTTGGCCCTAACTGGTTTGGCTCAGTGGATAGAGCGGCGGCCTGCGGACTGATGGGTCTCAGGTTTGATTCCGGTTAAGGGCATGTATCTTGGTTGCGGGCACATCCCCAGTAGGGGGTGTGCAGGAGGCAGCTGATAGATGTTTCTCTCTCATCGATGTTTCTAACTCTCTATCCCTCTCCCTTCCTCTCTGTAAAAAATTCAATAAAATATATTTTTTTAAAAATTATATCAGTTTGCTAGTATTCATTTTGCTTGTTGTTAATAGTCACCCAAGGATATTTTTTCAATTGATTTTTAGAGAGTGTGGAAGGGGAGGGGGAGAGACAGAGAAAGAGAAACATCGATGTGAGACCAGCTAGGGCTAGTATTCATTATTATTCTTTGAATAAAACATAATCTGCACCAAATAAATGATGACTAATGTAACTTAAAAAATATTTTTTATGGGATTTGCTTACATAAAAATAATTTAGGTAGAATTACTGGGGTAACACCTGTACCAAAAAAAAAGAAAAATTATAATCTTGTTAATAAAGAAGTTATAACAATTTTGCAACCCCTGGCCAGGTAGCTCAGCTGGTTAGAGTATCGTCCTGATACACCAAGGTTGCTGGTTTGATCCCCAGTCAGGGTACATACAAGAAGCAACCGATGAATACATAAGTGGAACAACAAAGAGATCTCTTTCTTTCTTTCTTTCTTTCTTTCTTTCTTTCTTTCTTTCTTTCTTTCTCTCTCTCTCTCTCTCTCTCTCTCTCTCTCTCTCTCCTCTCACTTCCTCTCTCTCTAAAATCAATTTTTAAAAATTGGCAAAAAAATGTTTGTAACACTCATGCTGTTGAGGCTATGATAATAGTGAAAGAATTTTAATAATAAACTTTTGGTCATAGCCAGTTTGGCTCAGTGGGTAGAGCATCAGCCCACGGACTAAAGGATCCCATGTTCGATTCCAGTCAAGGGCACATAACTCTGTTGCTGGCTCAATCCCTGGCTCTGGTTGGGGCAGATGTGGGAGGCAACCAATTGATGTGTCTATCTCACATAGATGTTTCTCTCTCTCTGTCTCTTCCCCTCCCTCCCTCTCTAAAAAAAAAAAAAAAAAATCAACATAAAAATATCCTCAGGTAAGGATTAACCCCCCCTCCAAAAAATACATTTTTGGACATAAATATGATACTAAGTATCAAACACCATAAAAAAAATTGTATCCTTTGAACTAGCAAACCAACTCGTGGGAATTTTGCATGTGAAAGTAATTACATAAAAACAAAAGAGGCGCCAAACCGGTTTGGCTCTATTGGTTTGGCTCAGTGAATAGAGCGTTGGCCTGAGGACTGCAAGGTCCCAGGTTTGATTCCGGTCAAGGGCATGTACCTTGGTTGCGGGCACATCCC
>NW_005371933.1:925046-928813 GCF_000412655.1 Myotis brandtii | reverse complement strand
AAAAAAAAAAAGAGGCATGAAAACAGATAAACTGCCTAGTGATCTATAATAACAAAGGAAATTGAACTTACATTTTCAACAATGAGAAAATGGTTAATTGTGATACTATAACAACTTAAATTATAAGTTCATAAAGTCTATGCATAGATATGGAAAAAATTTTGTTATAATATTAAGTAAAAAGGAGATATAAAACTGCATGTATACCATAATTACAAGTCTTTATAAATATGCATATGATCAAAGACTTGTAGAAAAAACTTAGTGTCTGAACTGAGATTATGGCTGACTTTTAAAATGTTTTTAATATGCATAAGTTCTTTTTATAGGAAAAAAATTATACATAACTAGTGATACTTCAATTAGAAAAGTCATTCTCTGATAACTCCTTCTGCTGACACTATTATCTTACCTTTCCTTTGCAAGCACAGCAAGCCCCTGTAATAAGATAGGCACAACTGTCTGATCCAGGTAGGCACGAGTTGGCAAAGACTGTAGATCCACTTTCTGTTTTGATGACTTTTCTGCATTAATCTTCTCATTTTCTACTATCCTCTAGTGAATCCAAAAAATATGCATAATATTACAAATACTCAGATTATTGTGAGTACTAAACAAAAAATAATGGAAACATGACGCTAATAGAAAAGGCAAGTCATTGACTAAAAACTGGTATTGAACTGCAAATCTCTTTGCCAAAATAAATCAGACCCATCTCTAAATTTCATTCCAGTTTCTTCTGAGAGCACCATAATATCTCTTTCTTTTAATGTCATATCTCCAGATCCTACCTCTTTGTCACTCTCCTCTGCCTTTTTAGAAGTAAATACAAATCCCCCTTTTTTCATGAGGCTACCTTCGTACAGTGTGCTTCAAAAAATCTGGACATGAAACTAAGTAGCACTGAATCACAGTGAGAAAGCTAGTCCTATTTCAACTCTTTCATCACAGATAATATCAAGGACAAAGTTTCAGTTTGGTGCTAATATGTCTTTTACACTTCTGTAACACTTGCTTAACTCTGTTCACAGAGAGAGTAGGCTTTAGGCTCAGAGCCTTCCACTGGCAACAAAATGCAGCTAAAATTTATTACCACTATACAATGAGAATACTTTTCCATTTATGTTTTTTTTAATGTATCTATGATTTTTTAAAGTGAATAAAGAAAAAAATAGTAAGTAAAAAATAACAATTAAAAAAACAGGGAAAAAGAATAATATGGAAAAGATGATTGTGATATTCAAATGATGTTTAGGAAACAATGATTTAGACTTTCTACTCCTAAGAACCCCCAAATCTGGGGCCTTTCACATAGATTCATCTGACATCCAGAGCAGCAAAAACTACTTTAGAGTCCTAGCTGGTTTGGCTCAGTGGATAGAGCATCGGCCTGCAGACAGAAGGGTCTCTGGTTCCATTCCCGTCAAGGGCACATGCCTGGGTTGCAGGCTCCATCCCCAGTAGGGGGCGTGCAGGAGGCAGCCAATCAATGATTCTCTCTTATCACTGATGTTTCTCTCTCTCTCCCTCTCCTCTGAAATAAAAATATATTTTTTTTAAAAACTACTTTAGTGAAAAATTTTCCCTCCTTTTGAAAAATTACCGTTTTAGAAATTTACAAATAAATGGCTATCTAAAATACAAAACACTATTAAGAGCACTTCCATTTAAATGAACTTTTGCTCCAAACATACTCAAAGTGAATATAAATGAATCAACAACAAAAAAACACTTTTCTATATTTAATATTTTTAGATTTAATTTTATTTTGTAAAAAGTGAGAAAAAACTTTAATCGCATATCTACATAATATATACCACTGTTTCCAAAGATAGTTCCCACAAATTTGTAAGGCAGCTATTCTACTTTTGCTTATGATTTTTCAATGTAATTTTAGGACTTAATAAGAAATTTTCCTATACCTAGTAAAAGAGCTATTTATTTGCCCATAGATTACTTAGTGCCTGTCAGTAAATTTCAACAGATAATACCTATATACGACAAAAATTAGTCAGTTACATGACATCCCAATGCCTTCAATAAGAAACAGCAATGCCTAACCAATTCCTATAAATACTATAATAAACTCCTTAACCAAGTCCTCTCATTTATTTCATTCAAATATTTACTGAATTTTCACTATGTGCCAAATTTCTATGCTTAACTTTAGTTAAGATAAAATCCTGAACTGATCTAAAAAAAAAAACCTGTATCTCCAAACTACTATAAAACATAAATAATAAACTGTTAACAGTTTAGAATAGTGATTGAAAAAAAGGAAAAAAATAAGGTGAGCCTATGATTGCCCCAACTTACTGTTTCCTGCCTGGAGAACTTGTAAGATGCAATACAGGAAATCAAAGGGAATCAAAGCAGAACCCACAGTCTCCCTGGGTTGAGAAGAGAGTTGAAAATTCAGGGAGACAAAGCCATCTAGAATTCACATGGGAAGGAGAAAGTTGCCCAGGAAAACACCTAAAGGTGAGTACCTATCAGAGCATGGGTGTGAGGAAACTACTGGAGGCCAAGGAAGGAGCACTCACACAAGCCAGGAATACTTCATGTTTCTGCGACCTAGACTGGCAAAACCTCTTAACATATGAAGCACTGGGTAGAATATGAAAGAAGAGGAAATGAAGCCTAAACTAAAGGCTGGTCTGGTGTTACTTAGGAAAGAACAAACCTCAAAAAGATCAAATTGTTTCCAAGTAACTATGTCCTAGGACAAAGCTCAAGAATGTTTGAAGGAATAAAAAGATAACCGATACCAATAAAGTAAAATTCATCACTCAGCTTCCAATAAAAATTTGCCAGGTGGGCTCAAACTATGGACCAGGAGGTGACGGTTAGATTCCTGGTCCCAGTCTGGGCACATGCCCTGGTTGCAGGCTCAATCCCTGATCCGGGGACATGCAGGAGGCAGCCAATCCATGTTTTTCTTTCTCTCTCTCTCTCTCCCCCCCTTCCTCTCTCTCTAAAATCAATAAATATATCCTCAGATGAGGATTAATAAAAAGAAATTGTAAGGCAGCAAAGCAGGAAAATATTACCCATAATGAGGAGAAAAATCAACTCACAGAAAGACTCAGAAATGATACAAATGATAAAATAAGCAATGCCATTAAACAAGTTATTATAAGATATCCCTTCCATGTGTTCAAGAATATAGAGGAAAGCACAAGTTAAACAAAATACTTGAAAATAATTTGAATAATAGCTGAAATTGTTTTAAAATTTCATGAAAACTCTAAATACACAGATCCAAAAAACTCAGTAAATCCTAAGCACAAGAAACAAAAAAATTAAAAAAAAAGAAACAAAAATTTTTTGAAAGTACACCAAGAAACAATATAATCAAATTATTTAAAACCTGTTAATAAAATTTTAAAAGCCCCAAGAAAAAAGGCATTAAGTATGAAGGAGCAAAAATAGGAATGATAGCAGACTTCTTGTCAGAAGCATTATCAGCCAGAAGACAGTGGAATAAATCTACTCCCAGCAAAGACATCTCAAAAAGTGAAGTCAAAATAAATGACATTTTCACACATTCAGAAACTTAAAGAATTCCTTACCAGCAGACCTGAACTACAAGAAATGTTAAAGGAAACACTTCAGGTGGAAGGAAAATGATAACAGACAGAAGTCTGGATCTACACAAAAGAATGAAGAGCTGCCCAAATGGTCTGGTTCAGAGGTTGAGCTTCAATCTATGAACCAGGAGGTCACAGTTCCATCCCGGTTGGATTGGGAGGAGATTTGGGGCTGTG
>NW_005371933.1:915332-924896 GCF_000412655.1 Myotis brandtii | reverse complement strand
AATGAAGAGCCCAGAAATGGTAAAGGTGCAGGTAAACGTGAAATACTCCTTTTTCTTACTGTTTAAATCTCTCTAAAGATCACTGAATTTTTAAAGAAAAAATAAAAATAATGAAGTGTAGAAGTTATAACATATGTAGAAGTAAAATATATGATAGCAATAGTACAAAGTCCAGGAGAGAGTAAATGAGTGAAAAACTGCTGTTGTAAAATTCTTATACTATAAATGAAAATATATACTACCACTTGAAGGTTAATTGTGGTAAGTTAAATTTGCATACTATAAACTCTAAAGCCAACACCTAAAAATAATTTTAACAAACCAATAAAAAGAAAACCATAAGAGAAAAAGCGGCAACAGCAGCTGTAGAATTGTGGTTTCCAGACTTTCATATATTGCAAACAATTAGAAATAAACTAATACAATAAATGAAGAAACTAACATAGGGTTAATTCTATTTTGCCAAGTAAAAAAATTACAAACATAATTATTTTACCATCACCATTAATTCAAAAAAAGAACAAGCAGTTTAAAATTATAGAAGCAGGAAGACCAATCACCAAATACAGTGATGTATCATCAATAACACTCACTCCACTTTTTTTTCTCATTTTACCATGGAAATTGGACTGAGGGTTTGGGAAAAAGCATGTTGTTATCACTGCTCTACAGCAGCATGGCTCCAGCATCATATACAAGCACCATCAAGAAAAGACCACTGATGCCTTAAAAAGGTCTCTTAAATAGCTAGAAAACAAAGTGGTGTAAAGAGTCTTCACCTGATTCAGCAGAAGTTCAACTAAAAACCCATTAGAAAGAAAAGATTCTCTATCCGTATTGATATCAAAGCAATAAAAATGCCTAGCAATTTTATAGGCACAGAGTAGTCATTCCACATGCCAGCAAACTCTAGGAGTTTGGTCAAGATCTGCAACACAATTTAATTGTACTTTTAAAATGTCAACCTGCCTAGGTTTAACGCACAGCTCTCCACTTACCTCTTGGTAACCTTTAACAAGTTACTCAACTTGTGGGTCTTATAGGGCTGAGGATATATGCCAATTATTTAGGGTGTGCCTGGCCCATAGTAAAAGAGCTAAAGAAATATTAGCAGCTGTTACAATTATTATTCTCCTCAGAAATGCTTCTGCCCTCATTTATCCAAACTTAATCACCAGTAATGTCTTTCCTTTCCTAGTAAAACGTACACATCTCCTACAGGAAAGGAAGCCTCTGTTTTCCTAACCAATTCCACCCAGCTCTTGGTAATTCATTTGTTCCAGCACTTCCTTATTCATTTACAAAGTAACTTCTACTTTTAGACAACAACCTCTTAGGACTGATATAGAAAACTCTATAAAAGTTACCTTCTTTTTCATGTGTGTGTGTTTTTTCACATGTACTCTCTGAATTCAGACTTAACCATGTAAAGCAAAAACAGTATCTACTGTGTATATTATAGTTTCCAATGGCACCTGCCTACTGAACTCTGCAAAGAAATCAACATGTATTAAATGCTGACGACACCAACACAATCCTGCTATAAAGACAATGGGTTTCTTAATTTTAATGTGCCGTTTTTCCAAAGCAATATCCCAATAGATAGCCAAACGATTCTAAGTCTCCACTAGCAATGTATGCATGTTTCTTCACAAGTTCAACCTCTTGGCTAAAAATTAATTTGTACGTCTGTATACCACGAAGTGTTAGGACCGCTAATAAAACAAGCTACCCATAATGTGACAGTATTTGCTTCGTGATGATCAAGTTTCCCTTGTGCAAAGCAACCTAGTAAAAACAGATCCCACGGTGTTTTTTGTTTTGTATTTTCCAGCTCTTAAGAGACGTACAGAAACGGCATAGGAACTGGGCGAGTTACCTCGACGTTATCTGTGAGACCGTACTCGGAGTGAGGATTTTCTGCAACCTAGAAAACAAAACACAGGTCAGAGACCTCGGCCACCCTTTGCACACCGCCACCATGAACCCAGGGCCTCCGGGTACCTGCGTCTGTCCCTCCAGCATCTGCTCTGGCTCCATGGCGGACCCTGCGAGTCAGTCCCCGGATACCAGTCCTGGAAAGCAAGAGCAAGCACGAGTTACCCAGGAGATCGCAACGCGGAGACGCCAGGATGGAGTCCAGACAAGCCCCCGACCCCGCCCCTCACCCCCACCTGGGCGCGGGATCACCCCGAGCGGTAGCGGAGCAGGGAGAGGCAGTCCACGACCCGGCGCCCGCATCAGGTCCGGAAGCTCCATGATCCCCAGATCCTACAAGGAGTGGAGAAAGGGGGAAAGGGAGCTGATTACCCGCGCCCGAGCCGTCCGTCCCTAAGAGCTGCAGCGCGCCGCCAACTCCCCGCACAAACCGTTTCGGCCGTAAGTGACGGTTGTCGCACGACTAACGCGCTTGCGCAGAACTCCCCAGCGGGCCTGGGGCCAGGAAGCTGCCTTCCCGCTCCCGGGTCTACCTTGCGTTCCGAGTGTCCTAGGCAAGGTCTGGCCTCCGGGGCGCAGCCTGCCCGGCCGCCCCACCTGCAGACCCACCCACCAGCCCCGCGGGCAGGAGCTCCGCCTGGCCAGCCTTCGGTGCTGCCAGAAAGCTTCTGCCCGAGCTTTTCCTCGCGGAACCGAAACCACTTGCTGGGTAGTTCCTAGGAAATCTCAGACCCAAGCTCAACAGTCTGCGAAAGAATGTCAGCTTTTTTTTTTTTTTAAACTCTAAAGCAGCGGTTCTCAACCTGTGGGTCGCGACCCCTTTGGGGGTCGAACGACCCTTTCACAGGGGTCGCCTAAGACCATCGGAAAGCATATAATTACATATTGTTTTTGTGATTAATCACTATGCTTTAATTATGTTCAATTTGTAACGATGAAATTGGGGGTCACCACAACATGAGGAACTGTATTAAAGGGTCGCGGCATTAGGAAGGTTGAGAACCACTGCGAGTCTAAAGCCAAACGAAGCAGCAGTGTAGTAAGCTTTTATTCCAGTCCTTAAATCTATGAATATGCCGTGTTAATGCTACCTTACGTTTGTATCAAAATTAGCAATATGCAACTTTCAATATGTACTGTCTAGAGAACAGTATATTAAAAGAATGACAACATCATTTAACTCTTCTTTTGACTTGTATCACACTGCTCTGGACTCTTCTCATTTGCTTCTATTATGTACTTCTGTTATGGTATTTACCTCACTCTGCCTTATATTTTCTTTACAGTTAAACACAATTAGATTGTGAGCTCTTCAGAGGCAAAGATCATCTTTGTATTCGTTTGTTATATTTGATAAATACACTTTCAAAAGGAGTGAATATAAACGGAAAGCAAGCACTGGTGCCAAAGTTCTACTCTCTAAGACTTCCAGTCTTTCTTGGGGTCTTAAGAAGCTAGAAATTAGAAATTCTAGAACTAGAATTCTAGGATCTAGAATCATAAAGAAAATCTACTGCTCGACCTCCTTTTTACATACTTGGTGCAAATTCCATTTATAAAACATTAACCGCCCTAGCTGGTTTGGCTCAGCGGATAGAGCGTCGGCCTGCGGACTCAAGGGTCCCGGGTTCGATTCCTGTCAAGGGCATGTACCTGGGTTGCGGGCACATCCCCAGTAGGGGGCGTGCAGGAGGCAGCTGAATCGATGTTTCCAACTCGCTATCCCTCTCCCTCTCCCTTCCTCTCTGTAAAAATATCAATAAAATATATTTAAAAAAAAACATTAACCTATTAGACAGGCAATACCTATTTAGGAAGAATACAATATGTGTGGTAGAGAAACACCTGATTTGGGAATAAATATTAAAACGTGGTTCCTTCACATGTTGGCCATGTGAAATTAAGCAAATAGTTTAGCTCTTCTGAACTCATATTTGAATAATAAACAGTTCCCTACACTGATATAAACTTTCCCTAAATGATGAGTGGCTGACTGTGCCTAAACTGTTTCTGCAAACAATATGATTTATGCCAAGCACCTGAATATTCCTTCTAGGAGTCTGGAATTTGGGTAAGTCTTAGGCAGAGGTTGCTTACATGATCAACCGCAACAAAAACCCAGGCACTGAGTTTCTGATGAGTGCCCCTGGTTGACAACATTTCACATGTGTTGTCACAACTTATTGCTGGAGGAATTAAGTGTGTCCTGTGTGAGTCCAGTGAGAGAAGACTCAGAAGCTGGTGCTTTATTTCCCCCAGATTTTGCCCCGTGTGTTTTTCCCTTGGCTGATTTCGCTTTATATATTTTTGCTGTAATAAATCAAGCTGTGAGTATGACTATATTCTGAATCCTGTAAGTCCTCCTAGCAAATCAAACCTGGAGATATATAAAAATTACAGTACCTACCCTTATACATTTGTATTCTTGTTCAACAAAGATCAGACATATAAGTGATACGTATAAATGACAATAGTAGATAATGACTTATTAAAGGTTAAGATGGTGTGGCTCCTATGAACCAGGAGGTCGAGGTTCAATTCCTGGCCAGGGCATGTGCCCTGGTTGTGGGCTTGATCCCAAGTGTGGGATGTGCAGAAGGTACCCAGTCAATGATGCTCTCCCATCATTGATGTTTCTATCTCTCCCTCTCCCTTCCTCTCTAAAGTCAATAAAAATATATTTAAAAGTGAAAAATAAATAATTTTTAAAAGGTTAGGAGGAGTCCAGATGAGATTGAGAAAAATGTAAGTAGGTATATCTAGAGTGATGTTGCACAAAGAATAAATATTTAAGCAAAGCTAAGAGGATCAGGGTGAACCTAACATAGACTGACACAGTAATGAAGACAAATTAAGAAACTCAGGCTTTCTTGCCAGAATATAGGAACTGAGCTTATCCAACAAGATGTGGAGGAGGGTCTCAAGGACAAAGAAAACTTTCTGAAACTGCTGCAGCTGATAGAAACCATGCTTGAAAACAGACAACTCCTTTTATGTTTCCAATATTCACCCTGTGCTAACAGTTCCCATTACTCTGCTTTTCATGTGCACTAGAGTAATCATGACCACCATAAATATAGAACTGAAAAATTATATTTATATATCCAAGTATTTTGTTTAGAGTGTACACCCTCTGATAATCTAAGTTGCCATTTTAGGATATTCATTTATAATTCTGTATCAACTGACTCTGCTTATGCTTCCACAGAATCATAACTTTAAAAATCAAGTTGAACAGGTTAAGTAACAATTTCTACTCTTACACCTACTACTATTTCAAAACTATGAGCTCATTCATACTTTCACCAGTAACAAATCCTCTGTAACTAGAGAATTTCAAACTAGTGTCTGTTTTGTTTGTTTTTAAATTTTGAGCCAATATCAATTAAGCAATAGATTCACATAAAAATCAGAATTCTGGTTTCTCTTGAAATGTTTTAAAAATCTGTTTTAAAAATGTTTTAAAACACACTTTAAGAAAGGAGCACCATTAGGCTGCACACCTGAAACTAATGCAAATAATGTTGAATGTAAAGTAATTGAAAAATTAAAAAAAATTTTTTTTAAATCTGGCAACAGGAGACCACACATCCCTAAAAGGCAAAAATCAGATGGAGCTGAGTAATAGCTGCCCCATCTAATACAGAGATGCTACTCCTTCAGCTTCATCATTCCCATCATTTTTGGATTTTTGAATTTCACACCCATACATGGAACTCATATGCTATGTGTGACCACTGTTGCTAGTTCCTATTTGAGTTTTTTGGCCACTGCAATAGACTATAAACTTGATCTTATTCCTTATTATAATCCTGGCACCTTACATATTGCCAGTCATGTTGTCAATGCATAATACCTATTTGTTGAACAAGTAAATCAATAATATGCACCACAATGTAGACTCAATACAGGGAAATAATTGTCCACAGTTGTGTTTTTTGCTTATTAACACATATACAGGATAATAATCATCTAATTGTTACTCTACTCTTCCCATCCCTTGCCTTCAACTATGTCTTTTAATTGGTTTTTCTTCCAAGTTTTCTGCCTTTTTTCAGGATCAGTCATCTCCTCTATTGGTTCTAGGTTTGCCATTTTATTTTATTCTTCTTTTAATTTAAAAGAAGTCTTTAATATCTACTTCAAATAATCCAGAATCTTTCAAGCTGAAGGTTTAAAGGGTGCCTTAGAAGAGAAGAAGAGCTAAAATATCCAAAAAACTATTTGGTGGTAGTCACTTTGTAATTAGATTAATGGATTAAAGTGATAAAGTGACCAAATGTCCTGAATTAGTTAGCACACTGCTCTGCTCCTCCTTTTTGTTCTGGTGAAACTGGCCCAGATTCCGCTCAAGATTAAGTGTTCTCCAAGTTCTCACCATCTGAAAACGGGGAGGCTGTCAAACTGTAGGTTAAATGACTGAGAAGGTTAGGATCTTCGGTCCAGGCAGATTATAAGGCCAGGGTAAAATCCAGGCACTATTTTCCTTGAGACAAACTTAGGATGATGTTAATTAAGAAAATTGGTTTGACTGGGATGCAATTCCAAGAGGCAGAAAACATGGACTGAAATTACTAAAAATAGAGACCCCAGTAGAGTCTGAATTCTGGAATGGCTTTGTAGTTGTAAGAGACAAAACCAAAATTTATTGAGCCCTCTTATGTTATGGGTATTATGCTGGAGGTTTTAGATGTAAACCTAAATTTTGTAATCTAATTTTTATTCCACCCATTTCACAAAGGAGTTAATTAGTTAAAGAACCTGTTTCATTGATGTCTCTCTCTGAGCAACTAATAAGTGACAGGACCAAAATACCAACCCCAGTCTTTCTGACTCTTTATTTTTTATTTATCTATTTAATTTACATATATTTTTATTGATTTCAGAGAGGAAGGGAGAGGGAGAGATAGAAACGTCAATGATGAGAGAGACTCTGATTGGCTGCCTCCTACACATCCCTACTGGGGATCAAGCCCACAACCTGGGCAGGTGCCCCTGACCAGAATCAAACCCGGGACCCTTCAGTCCAGAAGCCAATGCTCTATCCACTGAGCCAAACCAGCTAAGCCCTGACTCTTTTTTTAAAAAAATGTTTTTATTTAATGAACAACATAAACTGATGAACAAAAACAGATCCAGAGACAGAGAAGCATCGATCAGACCTTCAAACCTCAGAGGGAAGGTAGGGGAGGGTGGGGGTAAGGAGGAGAGATCAACCAAAGGACTTGTATGCATGCATATAAGCCTAACCAATGGACACAGACACCAGGGGGGTGAGGGCATGAGTGGGGGGTGGGTGGGGAGGTAATGAGGGGATAAGGACACATAAGTAATACCTTAATCAATAAAGAAAAAATAAATGTTTTTATTGATATAAGAGAGAGGAAGGGAGAGAGAGAGATAGAAACATCAATATGACAGAGACTCACTGATTGGCTGTCTCCTGCATGCCCCCCACTGGGGATCAAGCCTACAACCCAGGCATATTCCCTGACTGGGAATCGAAGCATGACCTCCTGGTTCATGGGTCAATGGTCAACCATTGAGCAACACTGGCTGGGCAGTCTTTCTGACTCTAATACATACTTTTACCATACCAAAAAAAATGGCCAAGGTACAGAAAAGCAGTCAATATTAAGCACAACTAGCAAAGAGTTAGCAAATGGGAAGCCAGAGGCTGGAAACTCAACACCTGTATGACCAGGAATGAAAAATAACTCATCCGTCAGGGGCTAAAAATATATTTGTCATAATTAATAAGATATAAACAGACCACATAAAATTGTTTTTCTCTGGAAGCCTAGATTTTTCTCTTAAGACCCTGAAGAGAAAAATTAAGCTATGGGACAATTACTGTGCAAAATTCCTAGTGTGTGTCATTAATATGTTATGTTGGGCAGTAACAGACTTTTAGAGCCTCAAATTCCTTCCCAATTCAATAAAAAGGGAAAAAATAGGATAGTGTCTGCTGGAGGTGATAAGGGAAGGATTAATCAAGAAGCTTAATACCAGTTTGAGTTGATATGATTGGCCAGAGAAGAGTGCGTCACTTTTCCTCTCTGGCTGCTTGAGGATCAACCTTTACCGTGAATGACACAGTAACTATCCAGAGCAGGAAGTCCATGACCAGCAGACTACTTCAGCTGAAACCAATTGTCACTGATGTCCTTCACCCCGGAAGGCAATAGTACCCAAGACAGAAATTCCAGGAAAAACTAGCCAAAATGTGTAAGACTACACCAGGTCTCATCTTTGTGTTTGGATTCAGAACCCATGGTGGTGCCCAGCCGGGGCATGGCTCAGTGGTTAAGTGTTGATCTATGAACCAGGTGGTCACATTTTTTAAAAATATATTTTATTGATTTTTTACAGAGAGGAAGGGAGAGGGATAGAGAGTTAGAAACATCAATGAGAGAGAAACACCGATCAGCCGCCTCCTGCACACTCCCCACCGGGGATGTGCCCACAACCAAGGAACATGCCCCTGGCCGGAATCGAGCCCGGGACGCTTGAGTCCGCAGGCCGACGCTCTATCCACTGAGCCAAACCGGCCTGGGCCCAGGTGGTCACATTTTGATGCCTGTTCAGGGCACAGGCTCGATCCCCAATGTGGGGTGTGCAGGAGGCAGCCAGTCAATGGGACTCTCTCATCGTTGATGTTTCTCTCTCTCCCTGTCCCTTCTTCTCTGAAATCAATAAAAATATATTGCGAGATACAGAGAGAAACAGAAATAGAGAAACAGATTGAATAGTTTATTGGCTAGGTTACATCATCAAGTGACCAGTTTAGGAACCTGGCATCTCTGGGGCTCTCGGTGAGATCAACTGAGAGACCAGCTCTTACTCAGTTCCTACTACCTTCTATGCTAGTGGATCTCCATCCAAGATTCCTAGGAGATATAATTGACTGACCTAGCATTTCCATCTCTGTGATCTGGGAGGTGGGGTTCTGTGCTTGCAGTTCATTAGAATACAGGCAGCAGAGGTGAATAGGTAGATCCCCAAAGGAGGGTTCGGTGAGTATGTAGATTAAAAAGAAGGGGTGGGGGTGGAGGGGGTAACAGTGTGGATTCATTGGTAAACTATGGGACAATTACTGTGCAAAAATTAAGAACTCCCTTAACTCAAATAAATTAATTCTTCATCTAAGCACGTATTAATTTAGTTAAACCTCTGGAATCGTTGACTTCATCCCATTGAGCTAGCATTTTCGTTTTGGTGACCCTAAAATTTGTACGTCTCTGCAATTGTTGCCCTTTCAGGTAATTCCCAGATTGGTACCCACTGCTTCTGAGACGGGACTCAGATTAATCATCCTTTGAGACAATACTGGAAGAAATCATTAAAACGATAACACTCGGAGAAAGGAGCCCTGTGAGCAAGCAGAACGACCTCAAACCTCAGCGGTCCTTCTCTGGGACTCGGGGAACAAGGTCGCCAGCCAAGGAGCTCCCAGGCGCAGCGAAGTCGGCCGAGCGTCGGCCCTTGACGACGACGTAGAGCCGAACTGCACGTTGGGAACTGTAGTTCCATGGAGAAAGGACCGAGGGGAGAACGCCGCACACGCGCACGAGGAGCTCTGGGCAACAAAGACGCCGGCGTGCGCGCGCGCGCCGGAGAAAGAGA
>NW_005371933.1:910232-914759 GCF_000412655.1 Myotis brandtii | reverse complement strand
TGCCGGCCTCGGCCTTGCCCCCGCAGCCGGTGCCGGGCACGGAGGCCGAGCTCCTCCGAGCCTTCCACAAACAGGCCTTCGAGTACATCTCCGTCGCCCTGCGCATCGACGAGGACGAGAAAGGTAACGGGAGGGCCGGGGGAAGGGGCGGCGGCGCCGGGGAGAAAGCCTTGGGGTCGCCGAGGGAGGGCCACACCTGCGGCCCTGTCCTGCGGGCGCCGGCGGTGCACCCCTTAGAATTGATCCTCCCTCCGCGCGAGACTGCTCCCCGCAGCCAGACCTTCATCCTCCGCGATTCTCAGTTAGAAACTCTCTCTTTTCGGGGCACCCTAGCTGTCGACTCTGTTTCAGACACCTGCCTGTTCTTACGCTTCTCCTGACCCAAGTCCCTATTGGACATCCAGACGTGCTGGTGACAGCTGACAGTTGTCCTAGAGTGACCACACGGATCCTTTCTAGCGCTGCAAACAGCGTGTGGCTTCCTCCGAGCCAGGTTTCCAAAAGGCTTTGATATCGAAGAAGCTGCGACTTGTTAAAAGGCTTTTAATGAAAGCAGAGTACTGTAGTACTGTGGGGTGGCGGGGAGGAGAGAGAACAAATAATGACTTAATTTTGAAAGGAACAGCTGCATATGATTACAGCTGAATTTGCATTTTGTAAAGTTTAATGACGGTCACTGTATCAATGTAATGACTATTGAGTATTTTTCAGTAAAGTTCTATTTTAGCATAAAACTTTTGCCCCTGGTTAATTGAATGTTATCTAAGTCAGTATTCCGAGGTAGCTCTAAGTTTCTACATAGAAAAGTTAAGCGAATGAGTAGGATAACTTATACATATCATTTTACAATAAAACGTGAAGATTTTAAGATAATGTATGTTAGTCTTTCTGTGTGCCAGGTACTGTGCTCTTAGCTCTTTGCATGTGTCATCTGTTTAATTCTCTCAATTACCCTGTGAGGTGAAGGTACTGTTAGTGTCATCATTTCACAGATGAACAGACTGAGGCTCCAACCTCAGTGATTCCAAACCTTTGCTAATTGGTAATGTAAAAATTTTTATGGAAGATGATAAATAAATGCTGAGATCTTCTTTTCCCTCTAACTACCAAAGAACACTTTTCCACCACACCTCAATTAAGTATTCACTTGCATTGTCCTTTTTGTAAAAAAAAATATATATATATTTTTATTGATTTCAGAGAGGAAGGGAAAGGGAAAGATATAGAAACATCAGTGGTGAGAGAGAATCATCTATCCACTGCCCCCTGGACGGCCCCCCACTAGGGATTGGGCCTTGCAACCTATGACCTCCTGGTTCATTGGTTGACACTCAACCACTGAGCCACACAGGGGAACTGTCCTTTTTTTTACTTCATTTGTAGTCTATCGCTCCACTACCAACTCCAGAAACTGTTCTAGAATTTCTGTTTTGTTGAAACCTATTTCCTTTGTGGGGTCTGAGAGTGAGAAGTAGGATGTAAGGATAGAGACAGATATTCATTGTTTTGGAGTGTAAGGACAGAGCAAAGGTTAAGAGAGTTCAAGAAAGGCGAGACATTTAAGAAAAGAATGCCAGCTATTTGTGGAAGGAAGTGTTTTGTTAACTGCTTCATTCTTTACCACCTCTTAGGAACATCCAAGGATCTCTTGGGGAGGATGAAGAAGGTATCATCAATCCTTCCTAGAGAAGCACTGTTTTATTGTCGTAGCCTATTCTTACAGGGTCCTCTGAAGTTTAGTAATGTAGGTCAAAGATATTGTAGAATAGAGGAAATATGTTTAAAGGTAGGTTAGTTGTTGTGTTTAGGAGGAGAATGCCAGAAAATACAAGGAAATTTTAGCTTAACGCTGGGTGATGGGAGTTGGAGATACGATAAGAGGAGAGGTCAAGGAAAACCTAAGTATGAAAGAAAGGAACATGGGCTTTCACATTTAAAGAGAAATCATTTCTGTGTGAGGGATAAGTGACAGAAGTAGAATTCAGACCTTGGGTTTCATGCTGGTGATTTTTCTTTGAGTATTATGTATATGCCTGTATCTATTATATTTAAATCATCTTAAATAGTTTAAGTATAAATAGGTTCAGCAATCTATGTACCCCATAGTTTACCTTTTTTTCTACTGATGATGTTTCTATTCAAAGATTTTTGCTTTATTTATGCTTTAGTTTCTAAAGAGGACATCAGAATGGTCTATGATAACTCCTTAGTTTGAATTCTACAACCAATGCATCATAGGCTAAAATAAATTAGTTAAAACTGAAACAAACTAGTTATATATTCCTTTTCCTTTAAAAATGAAGTAAAACTGAGTTTATATTGTCATGGTTTTTTTTCTATCTAAAGTTTTTCCTTTGCATATGGGAAGTTTTTGTATTTGAGCCATAATCCAGTAGTTGTAAGAGTTCACATTTCAAGTCTATTTGCCTCTCAGCTATCCTAGACAGAACAAAACTTAATTCCAAGAGAATTTCATTCTCCCTCTTTCCCCACGTCATTAAAAATATATATGAACAAATAGAAATGAATTTGATATGCAGTCTTTTTTTTATTTTTAGTCCTTAGCAGATGATCTTTCCATTGGCTTTTTAGAGAGAGAGAGAAAGAGAGGGAAAGACAGAGAAATATCCATGTGAGAGAAACACATCGATTGGTTGCCTCATGCACAAACCCGGGACCCTTCAGTCCGCAGGCCAACGCTCAACCCACTGAGCCAAACCAGCTTGTGCAATATGCAGTCTTTAAAGGTTTTCTAACTCTGTGGTAAACCATTAAGGGGCTTGTAATGTCATGCACTGCCATTCCCCTTAGCAACTTGACTTAGCTTCTAAATGTACTTTTTAAAAAATTGTTGAACATCTTTGGAAAACTGACAACCTATGATATCTATATATGGAGAAACTGAAATTTAAAGAGTAAACTAACCATAGCAGAACCAAGAACAGAGTTTAGTTGAACGGATTCATAATTTTATATGTTTTGTTTCATACTAAGCAGGCTCTGTTTATAATGCTAACTAGAGGCCCGGTGCACAATATTTGTGCATGGGTAGGGTCCCTAGGCCTGCCCGGTGATCAGGGCCAATCGGGGCCTTCCAGCTGCCGGCCAGGGTCTTCTTCTGGCTGCCAGCCAAGGCCTTCCTTCCCCAGCTGCTGACTGCTGGCGGGGGCCTTCCTTTGTTCCACGCCATCCCCTGGTGGTCAGCGCACATCATAGCAAGCGATCAAACTCCTGGTCTGGTCAAACTCCCGAGGGGACACTTTGCATATTAGCCTTTTATAGGTATAGGTATAGATATAGATATATAGGACCCCTTGGATACTTGGGATAAAAGAGGAAGTTGTAATAGTGGTTCTTTGGATTAACCAGAACATGACCTATCATGTTTCACATGGCTCCTGCAAGTAGACTAGCCTGAGATTTCCTGGATAATACAATGCTGCAGGTTGTCTAGGTGTGGTTCGAATATGTAGGAGTTGACAGTAAGGTTGTATCAAAGAGAGAACTCCAGTTTCTCAGGATGTTGTGGGGCTGAAGAATCTAATATCAAGGACAGAAATTGTTTAAATAAAATATTTTTCTAATTATTTCTAGTCAGTTTGTATTAAAAATATCACGTTTTTTAATTTCGGCCGGAACCGCCATCTTCCAATTAATTCGCCAAAATGACTAACACAAAGGGAAAGAGGAGAGGCACCCGTTATATGCATTTTAGAAAACATGGAGTTGTTCCTTTGGCCACATACATGCGAATCTACAAGAAGGGTGATATTGTGGACATCAAGGGAATGGGCACTGTTCAAAAAGGAATGCCCCAGAAATGTTACCATGGCAAAACTGAAAGCGTCTACAATGTCACCCAGCATGCAGTTGGCATTATTGTGAACAAGCAAGTTAAGGGCAAGGTTCTTGCCAAGAGAATTTTACATATTGAGCATATTAAACACTCTATGAGTCGACATAGCTTCCTGAAACGTGTGAAGGAAAATGATCAGAAAAAGAAGGAAGCCAAAGAAAAAGGTACCTGGGTTCAACTGAAGCGTCAGCCTGCTCCCAGAGAAGCACGCTGTGAGAACCAATGGAAAGGAGCCTGAGCTGCTGGAACCCATTCCCTACGAATTCATGGCATGATAACTGGGGAAAAAATAAAAAAGACTTCTGTGTTGATAAAAATGTTTCTCTTGCCCTAGCTGGTTTGGTTCAGTGGATAGAGCATCGGTCTGGGGACTGAAGGGTCCCAGGTTCCAGTCAAAGGCACATGCCCTGGTTGCAGGCTCATCCCCAGTAGGGGGTGTGCAGGAGGCAGCTGATCAATGATTCTCTCATCATTAATGTTTCTATCTCTCTCTCCCTCTCCTTTCCTCTCTGAAATCAACAAAAAAAAAAATTTTAAAATATGTTTCTCTTAATTGAGTGGAAGTGTGGCGTCCCTTCCCCCCAACGAATAATTAAAGAAAACTTTGTGTCCTAAATATATATATACTAGAGGCCCGGTGCACAAAAATTTGTGCACTCGGGGGGGCGGGG
>NW_005371933.1:907261-908964 GCF_000412655.1 Myotis brandtii | reverse complement strand
ATTTGCAACATAGTACATAGTTGCTTAGAGTTGCAACTCAGAGGCCGGCAAGTCAGGCGGGGAACGTTGGAGTCTGCAGTCACTGGAGCAAGCAAGCCTCATGTTCGCTTCCAGCTGCCTGGCTGCCGGCTGCCATCTTGGCTGACAGTTAATTTGCATAAGGATATGCTGATTAGCCAATGGGAAGGGTAGCGGTCGTGCGCTAATTATCATGTTTCTCTTTTATTAGTGTAGATATTTATATGTCAGGTTTTATAAAAAATAAATTTCCAGCCCAGCAGGTGGCTCCGTTGGTTGAGCATTGAACTGTGCACCAAAAAGGTTGTTGGTTTGATTTCCTCAGGCCCCATATCTTGTTTGTGTGTCAGGCTACATAACCTTGGTTGTGGGTTCGAATCCCATATGGGAGGCAACTGATAGATGTTTCTCTTTCACATTGATGTTCTTTCTCCCACTCCTTTTCCATCTCCTTTTCCCCTTTCCTCCCCTTCCCCCTCTCTTCCAATCTCTCTAAAAATCAATAGGAAAAGTATCCTCACTCCTCGGATGAGGATTTATTTTTTTAATTAGGCACCTAGTGGTACCATGTGGTTTTAATTTGTATTTCACTAACAACTAATGAGCACATCTTTTCTTGTGCTTTGCCATTTATGTCTCTTCTTTGGTAAACTGTATGTTTTGATCTTTGACCATTGTTTTTTTAATGGGTTACTTGTGTGTTTTTATCATTATATTTAAGAGACCTTTATATATTCTGGTTATAAGTCCTTTATTAGGCATGTTGTTTTGCAGATATTTTCTCCCAGTAAAAATCTGTGGCTTTTCATCATCTTAACTCTGTGTTATGAAGAGCAGGAGCTTTTAATTTTAGTGAAGTCTAGTTTTTTTTCTCCTAAGGTTTGTGATTTTTATGTTCTGTTTAACAACTCTCTTTCTAAGCCAAGATTACAAAGGATTTTGTCTATATTTTCTTTTATATAAATTTTATATTTTTAGGTTTACATTTAGGTGTATGATCTATTTCAAGTTAATTTTTGCATGTCACATGAAGGTGGCTTTTTTTCATATCTACATCCATTATTTCAACATCATCTTTTTTTAAAAAAACTTTCATCAATTTTTTTTGAAGGGAGAGGAAAAGAGAGAGAGAGAGAGAGAGAGAGAGAGAGAAACATCAATGTGAGAATGAAACATCAATTGGCTGCCTCCTGCACATCCACTGCCATGCAATCCAGTCATGTGCCCTGACTGGGAATCAAACTGGCAATCTTTTGGTGCACAGATGACACTCAACAAACTGAGCCACACTAGCCAGGGCCCAACATCATTTTTTTAAAAAATAAATCTTTATTGTTCAGATTATTACAGATGTTCCTGTTTTTTCCCCCCATAGCTCCCCTCCACCTGGTTGCCACCCCACCCTATGCCCTTACCCCCCACCACTGTCCTCATCCATAGGTGTAAGATTTTTGTCCAATCTCTTCCCGCACCCCCCGCCCCCCTTCCCCCCGAGAATTGTCAGTCCACTCCCTTTCTATGCCCTGCTTCTATTATATTCACCCGTTTATTCTGACTTAATTTTTAGATTCACTTGTTGATAGATATTTATTTGTTGTCACTTTGTTGTTTATAATTTTTATCTTTACCTTTTTCTTCTTCTTCCTCTTCTTAAAGAATATCCTTCAGCATTTCATATAATCCTG
>NW_005371933.1:859144-906267 GCF_000412655.1 Myotis brandtii | reverse complement strand
TAGTTTGCTTTCCTCCATTTCTTTCATTTGTGATATGTTTCTTTGTCTCCACATTTTGGCTGACTGCGAGGACCTGCTGTGTCTATAGTGGAAGAACTGCTGTGCTGGAGACACCCTTATGGGGTAGGACTTGCTTCATTGGGGCTTTGGTGCTCACTGAGTCTGCCTCTTGAGTGTGTCCCTTATGGATGTGAGGAGTTGAAATCTGGTATCTGATCACTGGGTACCCTGGCTCTTGGATCTCCAAGTCAACCACTGTGTGAGTCCACCCAGCAGGAGCTACAGTGATATCAGCAGATTTCTCCTCTTTGTTTGGGGTTTGGAAGTTTTGGAGCTCTCTGACCCAGCTGCAGTTTGTTAGGTTAGGCTCCAAAAGGGCAGGCGGTTCCTTTGCCCTGCTTGGGTGGGGATGTAAATTGAGTGGGGCAGAGCAAACAGCAAGGGCTGTCATCAGCCCTCTCTGCAACTCCTCACGTCTCCGCGTCCCCGAGTCCCGCGCCCTTACAGTAACAATGATCCCTGCGAGCAGCTCTGCGAGAAAGCCACCCTGGCTTTCCGACCCGCTGCAAGACAGTCCAGTTTCTCCCCGTAGGAGTCTGGTCCCCAGAGTCTGGGTCCCCAGAGTCTCGCCGTAAACGAGTTCAGTGTATTCAAAAGCTTGTATCCCCTTCCGATTGAAAAAAACCATGCACCCAGGTGCAGCCCGCCTCGCTCACACCTCCGTACCTCTGCTCTTGGCGCCTCTGCACCTCCTACCCAGTCTCAATGCACTTTTTCTTTCCTTCTAGTTGTAGAACTTCCACTCGGCCAGCTTTCCCGTGGTTCTGGATGATAGCTGTTTTGTCTTTTAGTTGTAGTTTTAATGTGGTTGTGGGGGGCAGCACGTATAGGTTTATACCTTATGCCGCCATCTTGGTTCTCCCCCCAACATTATTTTTTGAGAAGGCTGTTCTTTCTCCATTGAATTACATAGTTGTCTTTGTCAGAGTCAGCCAATAATATATGTGTAGGTCAGACATTCTTTTCTGTTCAATTGACCTATATGTCTGTATCTATACCAAAGGCTTTCTCCTGTAGTCTTCTACTTTTAGGTAAGAAATATCTATATGTATTTTATATTGTGCTGACTTATGAGATTTAAATAATGCAGTAAATCAACTACCTGTTACCAAAGAATATTAGGTAATTGAATATTTATTGAGCTGTGAATTTATTTGTAATCAGTCCTTTCATTTGCCTATGGTAATGCACTAAAACTGAGAACATTTTGTTCAGATGTAACCAATGAGAACTGTCATACACAGCTATTAGAAGTATAAGTTGGTACAAGCACTCAGAAAGCAGTTTGTAGGTTTCTCATGAATAGAGAATAAGTGATGAGCTGTGATCCATCAATTCTACTTCTTAAGCATATACCCTAGAGAAACTGGCACATATGCATAAGGGGACAGGCACAAGAACATTTATTGCAGCCTTATTTGAGATGTTGAAACACTGGAAACAACCTAAGTATCTTTTATTTAGGTTGTTGAATAAGTTATAGGATGATATAGGATACTATACAGAAGTCAAAAAGAATGAAGTCTCTATATAGCAAATAAGATCTCAAACAATGCAGCGCCGACTGGTGTGGCCTAGTTGGTTGAGTGTCATATCATACATCAGAAGGTTGCATTGACCTCTGAACCAGGAGGTCATGGTTCAATTCCAGATCAGGGCACATGCCTGGGTTTGTGGCTTGATCCCTAGTAGGGGGTGTGCAGGAGGCAGCCGATCGATGATTCTCTTTCATCATTGATGTTCCTATCTCTCTCTCCTTCTCCTTTCCTCTCTGTAATCAATAAAAATACTTTTTTTTTTTAAAGATGAAAGTGGGGGAGATTAAATTCAGGTCATTTACATTGGCCTTCTTTCCTCATAAGACTTCCTTCATTGAAGTCTATGTCCACCTCCTGGAGATTCACAAATATGTTAAGATGCTAACGATATTGAGAAGTCATATAGTAATAGTTTTCAAATTTATTTTATCACAAGCCTCTTTTTCATGTATACCTAATGACAGCATGCTTTGGGAGATATTTAGTGTATTCTTTATACTTGTGATATATACAAATAATTATTTCTCTTTTAAAGCAGGACAAAAGGAGCAAGCTATGGAATGGTATAAGAAAGGTATTGAAGAACTAGAAAAAGGAATAGCTGTCATAGTTACAGGACAAGGTAAGGTTATATTTACATTTGTTTAGGAGCCATCCAGATTATATTCACAATTGCCTTGATTTTAGATCCATTTATCTTAATAAAAGTATTTAAACGTTTTTAAAAACGTAATTTTTAAATGTAATCAGCCTATGTTAATGTTTGTAGACTTAAAGTTCATGTGTTTTTATCTAGGCAGAAATAAAGTTATAACCAGAAATGCTCAAACTTGATTGATTGCCTGTAGTAGTCAGGCAAAAAAACAGTGTATTACTTGTTTCCTTGGACCTACTGTTAGTGATGTTTTAGCCTTATGTTTAGCCATATATTTTTTTTTCTTTTGGTACCAATTTTCACTATAACAGTTTCACTTTCCTACAGTAAGAAAAGGGTTGAGCCGAAACCGGTTTGGCTCAGTGGATAGAGCATCGGCCTGCGGACTGAAAGGTCCCAGGTTCGATTCCGGTCAAGGGCATGTACCTGGGTTGCGGGCACATCCCCAGTAGGAGGTGTGCAGGAGGCAGCTAATCGATGTTTCTCTCTCATCGATGTTTCTAGCTCTCTATCTCTCTCCCTTCCTCTCTGTGAAAAATCAATAAAATATATTTTAAAAAAAGAAAAAAGAAAAGGGTTGACTGTAATTATACCTGGGTGCTGTGTGCAGGTACACACACGTGTGTTTCTTTTTTCTTTTTATTAAAATAAAGTTGATATAATATACCTGGGTGTCTTTGATCTTAACCTGCCTCCAAGTGTGATACCTTCCTTCCCACCCAAAATATTAACCTATAGTCATATTTTTGAAATCTTTCTACATTGTTAAGGCAGCAGGGAGTGGTTAATCTACAGACTCCCCTTTGCACTTGTGAGTATTGCTTGACTGCATGTTAGAATATGCACTATAAGTGTTTTACTTTGATTCACATTTGTCTTTTTAAAACCAAAGTAGTTATGTCATATCTTTACTTTCCTATCATCTAAATTAAAAAATTAGAGTCTAATATTATCTTTCAATATATAGATAACATTTATTGCACATTTAATATGTGCCTAAGCATCATTGACATGCTTCATATGTAGGATCTCTTAATTTTCACCACAACCCTACACTCTGAGGCTGCTTGCTGTTACCATTATTTTTCAGATCGATAATATTAAGTACAAAGAAGTAACTTGCTTAAGGCCTCATAGCTAGCAAGTGGTGGGGTCAGGATTTGAATCTAGGCAGTCTTGACTTCAGAGCCTGAATTCTTAAATACTATACTGTGACTATTGTATAGTACATGGGTACCACTATTAAATAAGTAAAGTACTTCCATTTATCATAACTAAAATAAAATCAGAAGCAAAAATAATAATACCATGTAGGCTAAGAATTTTAGTCTTATGGATCAGTCTACCCAGTGGATGTTCGTTGTGTCGCTGGCTAATACTTATATCACCTAACTTCCAATAATTACAATGTATCCTTTATTTGCCATGTGTTTTTTTTTTCTGTCCCTTTTTATCTTGACTACTTCTCTAGCTACTGGTCTTCTGTATAAAAGAGCAGAATAGAACAAGTCAATATAGGTGGTTGGGCATTTGAGACTCTCATGAGTTTATGAGCATAACAATGAATTATATACAAAATATATTTGCTGTTCTTTATCAGTTGCATAGAAGAGTTTGAAGAAAATGATTTGGTTATAAGAATGGTATTTCAGCCCTAGCTGGTTTGGCTCAGTGGATAGAGTGATGGCCTACGGACTGAAGGGTCCTGAGTTCGATTCTTTTTCTTTTTAATTGATTTTTTTACAGAGAGGAAGAAGGAGAGGAATAGAGAGTTAGAAACATCGATGAGAGAGAAACATCGATTGAGTTGCTTCCTGCACACTCCCTACTGAGGATGTGCCCGCAACCAAGGTAAATGCCCTTGACCAGAATCGAACCTGGGACCCTTCAGTCCACAGGCCGACGCTCTATCCACTGAGCCAAACCGGTCAGGGCCCAAGTTTGATTCTTGTCAAGGGCACATGCCTGAGGTTTCGGGCTAAATCCTCAGCAGGGAGTCTACAGGAGGTTTTTATCTCTCCCTCTCTGAAATCAATAAAAACATACTAAAAAAAAGAATGGTATTTCACTTAACCAAAAATGCCTTAAAATCTACCACTAAGAGAAAAAACAATGTCAATTAAACTGACGTATTATCTTCTTATCACTTAGAATTTGAATTTTAAACCATATCGAATTTGCTGTCCTATCTTATTTAGACATAGCTATGACAATAATATTAATATCTGTGACCAAAGTGGTCATGCACAGGCAGTGACAAACTATGTTATGACTGGCTGATAGCAGTAGAAAGTTGGTATGGGTAAAACATCCAAATTTCAAAGATTTTAAAACATAGGGTAAGAAATAAGTTTCAAAATTCATGGAATACCACAGTAGATCTGAAACCAGCATATAGAACTGTAGCTTATTTTTTGAAAGCTATTATTTGAAAATAATATTTTATTAATTTTTAAGATATGTTTTTACTAGCTGGTTTGGCTCAGTGGATAGAGCATCGGACTGTGGACTGAAGGGTCTCAGGTTCAATTCCAGTCAAGGGCACATGCCTGGGTTGCAGGCTCGATCCCCAGTAGGGGGTGTGCAGGAGGAAGCCAATCAATGATTCTCATCATGGATGTTTCTGTCTCCCTCTCCTCCTTACTACTTCTTTGAAATCAATAAAAATATATTAAAAAGTATATATGTTTTTATTGATTTTTACAGAGAGAGAAAGGGAGAGAGATAGAGAGATAGAAACATCAATGAGAGAAAAATATCACCGATGTTTTTTTCTCCTGCACACCCCCACTGGGGATTAAGCCCTAAACCTATGCCTGTGCCCTGACTGGGAATCGAACCACTGACCTCTTGGTTCATGGGTGGATGCTCAACCACTGAGCACACTGGCCAGACTTTTCTAAATTCTTTTTATAAAGACTCTGACTCCCCATGAGATTAGTTGGGCTAATATTTTATCTTGAAGCAATATTAGTAAGGAAACATAGGTATTTTAATTCTTTTTTTTTCTTTTCTTTTCTTTCAGGTGAACAATGTGAAAGAGCTAGACGCCTTCAAGCTAAAATGATGACTAATTTGGTTATGGCCAAGGACCGTTTACAACTTCTAGGTATCAATGAATTTTATAATTGGAATGAATTGTATCTGAAATGTGTGTTCATTGAAACGTTTAATGTAGATGGAAATAGATGAATGATCTTGATAATGTGATCTAGGCTTTTTTCTTATAGAAAAGTTCTAACATGCAAAATAGAAGAGTATAATGATAATTATCCATCACTTAGCTTTAATAACTATGAGCCCATAGTCTTTTTTTTTTTTTGCTAACATGTGATGAGTATTTTATTGCTATTTTTCAATGCATTAATAAGTACATAGTTAAAGTTTTTCTTAGTTTACCCCTTAGTCAGTCTTGATTTATCTATACCAAAGGCTTGTAAATTACAGCCCAAGAGCTAATCCCAGTTCACTGCCCATTTTTATGAATTGGCACACAGCTACTCTCATTTCTTTATACACTGTCTGGCTGCTTTCATGCTACAGTGACAGAGTTAAATAGTTGATACAAAGATCATATGACTCTCAAAGACAAGATATAGCTTTTTAAAATATATATATATTCATTGATTTCAGAGATTAAGGGAGAGAGAAATAGAAACATCAATGATGAGAAAGAATCATTGATCGGCTGCCTTCTGCACGTCCCACACTGGGGATCGAGCCCACAACGCAAATATATGCCCTGACTGGAAATCAACCAACTAAGCCACACCGGCCAGGGCAAATTTTCCTTTTAAGTAGATGATTGTATGGGGATTGCAAGTGAAAGGATCAAGAAGCAAGATTACTGTTTTATTTTAAATTATTGATTGCACAATGTTTAGTCATTCTAAAAAGAAGCATTAAACTAAGTTTACATTCTTGAACAAAAATGAATAGGAACAGGTTCACATTAGCAGTGTACTGCTACTATGTACGTGTGTGTTTCCATGCATTTAAAGGGTCCTGGATTCGATTCCGTTCAAAGGCGCATACCTTGGTTGCAGGCTCCTCCCCGGCCTGGGCCCTGGTTGGGGCTTGGGCAGGAGGCAACCAATTGATGTGTTTCTCTCACATCAATGTTTCTCTTTGTCATTCCCTCTCTCTCCCAGTCTCTTTGAAAACTAATGGAAAAATATCCCTCGTCCTAGTTATTATCAAAGCTAAGGATTTAATTTCTGATTATTTTTACTGTATAATGAATGTTTATGTGAACTTTTGTTACATTCCATTGAAGAGAGTGTTAATAAAGAAGACATTTACAAATCAGTGTTTTTTCTAATTTATATTATTTTTTAAATTGACTTTTAGAGAGAGGAATGGAGAGGGATAGAGAGAAACATTGATGAGAGAGGAATATCATCGATTGGCTGCCTCCTGCACGCTCTCTACTGGGGATTGAGCCCACCAGAAATTGAACCTCTGACCTCTTGATTCCTGGGTCGACCCTCAACTGCTGAGCCATACTGGCCAGGCTCTAATTTATATCTTTTGCCAACACAAAAGGTTCTTTCTCAGTATGGTGATTTGAACAGTATTATCATTGAGAAAAATCAGATGACCTACCTGTTAACTAACAAGAACAACAAAAACCCCAGCTCTGAGGTATATTCTATCAGCCGGTTCTAGGATACAAAAGCTGTGCAGTACTTTGTGCAAAAAGGGTAGCTGCTATTTAACCTGTCCCAAAAGCATGTGTGGTATACCATAACCAAGCATGATGCCTACTTGTCTAACCATAGAAATGGAAGTTTAGGAGAGTTAGTATATATGTGGTATATTTTTGCATGTATTCATTGACTTTCTAGTATTGAAGAAAATAATCAGTTATGATAACTTGGAATGTTTCAACAATATTAATGTAAAAATTGAGCCCCTGTTGTGACTGACGCATAGGGTAGGTACTTTATGTATATATGTATATACTCAGTGAATTCATGCACCAGTGGGGTCCCTCAGCCTGGCCTGTGTGATCGGGCTGAAACCAGCTCTTCGACATTCCCCGTGGGGTCTCGGATTGCAAGAGGGTGCAAGCCAGGCCAAGGGACCCCACCGGTGCACATTGGAGGAATGTGGGAGGTTGACCAGCTGGGGAGGGACCTCAGGAGAGCTCCAGGACATGTCCGGCCAGTCTCGCTCACCGATCAGCCTGGCCCCAGCAGCAGGCTAACCTAACAGTTGGAGCATCTGCCCCCTGGTGGTCAGTGCACGTCATAGCAACTGGTTTACCAGTCGACTGTCTGCCCCCTGGCGGTTAGTGCACGTCATAGTGAGTGGTTGAGCAGCCTTAGCATATCATTAGCATATTATGCTTTGATTGGTTGAACGGACGACTGGACACTTAGCATATTAGGCTTTTATTATATAGGATTTTATTTAATCCTTGACACCATCAGAAAACTGAAGCTAAAGCAAGTTCATGCTAGTAAGTGGTAGAGCAGGGTGTTTGTCAACTAGCAGTATTGATTGACTTGAATGGGGATAAAGAGTGCAGCAGTGATGTAGGGTGGCAAGGAATTTCAAACTGCTACCCTCTTGAGCTTCAGGTGCTAGGTAGGCCTAGACCTAGATCATGAGAGAAAATTTGTTGTTATTTGAAGTAGGGATAGAATTGAAATAATCCTTTTATATTTTAGGTTAATTTTTAAAATAGGTGATACAGGCACATGCCACAAAAGTTTAAAGTATAGAAATCAATCATCCCATAATATTCTCCAACCACTACTTTCCCTTCCCCAGGGGCAGCTGCTGTCACCAGTTTCTCTGTATCCTTTTTTTTTTTTTTAATTTATTGATTTTTTTACAGAGAGGAAGGGAGAGGGATAGAGAGTTAGAAACATCGATGAGAGAGAAACATCAATCGGCCGCCTCCTGCACACCCCCAACTGGGGATGTGCCCACAACCAAGGTACATGCCCTTGACAGGAATCGAACCTGGGACCTTTCAGTCCGTAGGCCGATGCTCCATCCACTGAGCCAAACCAGTTTGACTCTCTGTATCCTTTTTATGGATTTTATAAAGAGGAAGGGAGAGGAATAGAGAGCTAGAAACTCTATGAGAAATATCGATCAGCTGCCACCTGTACGCCCCCCACTGAGGATTGAGCCTGCAACCAAGGTACATGCCCTTGACCAGAATCGAACCAGGGACCTTCAGTCTGAGGGCTGACGCTCTATGCACTGAGCCAAACTGGTTCGGGTTCTCTGCATCCTTTTTAGAGATAATCTTTGTGTATAGTACTAATTCTCCCCTTATGGTTTTGTTTTCTGTAGTTTCAGTTACCTGCAGTCAACTGCAATCTAAAAATATTAAATGGAAAATTCCAGAAAGAAACAGTGTATAATTAAATTGCATGCTGTTCTGAGTAGCATGATGAAATCTCAAGTCTTCTCACTCTGTCCCTTTGTAAATCATCCCTTTGTCCAGCACATCCACACTGTATTTGCTACTCGCCTATTAGTCACTTAGTAGCCATCTCAGTGATCAGATCAGTTTTTAGAGAGAGACCACATTCATATAACTTTTATTACAGTATATTGTAATTGTTCTATTTTGTTAGTTATTGCTGCTAATCTGTTACTGTGCCTAATTTGTAAATTAAACTTTATTATAGGTGTGTTTGTATAGGAAAATCCATAGTGTATGTAGGGTTCGGTACTATCCGTGCTTTCAGGGATCCACTGGGGGTCTTGGAATGTATCCCCTGCAGATAAAGGGAGACTAACTGATACAAGTGTGCACAAATAAATGGTAAGGTATTGAACACATAGTTCTGAAGCATGCTTTAGCCATTCTGCTTTATTGCCTTTGTCTTTTGCTTGACATATGTTAAGGTAGTTGAATATGGCATTTTTTAGACACTCCTTGTAGTTTCCTTCTGTGTCATTTTAAGTACCGTTCTTTTCTGAAATGTCCTTTCTTTTTATCTTTTCAAATCCTAGCCAACTCACAGCCCATTTTTTCTGGAAAGCCTTTTTTTTTTTTTTAAATATATTTTATTGATTTTTTACAGAGAGGAAGGGAGAGAGAGAGAGAGTTAGAAACATCGATGAGACAGAAACATCGACCAGCCGCCTCCTGCACATCTCCTACTGGGGATGTGGCCGCAACCCAGGTACATGCCCTTGACCGGAATCGAACCTGGGACCCTTCAGTCCACAGGCCGACGCTCTATCCACTGAGCCAAACTGGTTTCGGCTGAAAGCCTTTTTAATGTTCTCTTTCTTTTATGCTATACAATCTCTTTTTTAAAAAAAATTTGTGTTGTAAGTTGCCAATTATCCTATCTAATAAAGAAGGGAATATACTAATTGACCCTCACACTGTCGCAAAGATGGCAGTGCCCACAGCCAATAAAGAGGGAATATGCTAATTGACTGCCCCACCCTCAAAGATGGCGGCACCCACAGCCACAAGATGGCAGCGCCCAGTCCCCTCAGCCCCCCAGCCGTCCAGGGCCAGCCCGAGGCACAGTCAAGCCCGAGGCTCAGGTAACCAGGGCCGGCCGAGGCTTGCGCTGCCAGCAGTGGCAGCAGCAGAGGTGTGATGGGGCGTCGCCTTCCCCTGATCGCCAAGTCGCCTCCCGCCTCTGAGGGCTCCCGGATTGTGAGAGGGGGCAGGCTGGGCTGAGGGACCCCCTCCAGTGCATGAGTTTTCATGCACTGGGCCGCTAGTCTATAATAATAAAAGTGTGATATGCTAATTAGACCGGACAGCCAAACTTCATTCCAGACTTCTGGACGAAGCCGCTGCAGCGGGGGCCAAGGCAGAGGTGGTTAGGGGTGATCAGGCAGGCAGGCGAGCAGTTAGGGCAATCAGGCAGGCAGGTGAGTGGTTAGGAGCCAGTGAGCCTAAACTGGCAGTCGTTAGGGGCAATCAGGCAGGCAGGCGAGCAGTTAGAAGCCATCGGGCCTAAACTGGCAGTCGGACATCCCCTGAGGGGTCCCGGATTGCAAGAAGGTGCAGGAACCTGGGCTGAGGAACCCCCCTCTCATGCATGAATTTTGTGCACCGGGCCTCCAGTATTTAATAAATATATGGATGGTATAAACCATATTCATTTATTTATCTCCATGCTGCTCTTTCTACCCAATGACTTGGACATACTAGATTTTCAGAAAATATTTGCTGGTGATAATAGTGATATGGAACTGCCTCAGGTTACCAAACCTGAATAAGGCATATTTTTAACATAGCCATTCATTTGTTAATTTCTGTTGCTATTTTCATGTCTGAGTTTTTACTAATTATATTTTTAGGAGAATTTTATAAAAATGCAAGACCCTTCATCATGTAACAATCTTGTAACACTTTTAACTCATTTTTCATTTTCACATGTATCATTATGTTCATTATGTATTTTTTATTTTTGTTTATTTTGTTCTTTCTTACCCCCCTCTGTTGCATAGAGAAGCTGCAACCAGTTTTGCAATTTTCCAAATCACAAACAGACGTCTATAATGACAGTACTAACTTGACATGTCGCAATGGACAGCTCCAGTCAGGTGGGTTTAGGTTAACTAACATGTAAAATAATAAAGTTTGCATGCAAAGTAAAGTCCCACTTAACCTGATAATGTTGATTTGAAAGTAAAGTCCCACTTAACCTGATAATGTTGATTTGATTTTATAGTGGTAGTTTTGATTGTTTTTTGTTTGCACAGGGCTATGTTGAAAATACAGTATCCCTATCATTCATAGTATATAAACATGTAACAAATAAGATATAGCCATTCTCAATGTGCTTTTTTGCAACCTCTAATTTTTGAAATTATAAAATACAAAGACTCATTTTTCTAAGTTTAAATTATTCTTTTGTTTCTATTGTATTTTTAGCTTTTGTGGTTTTTTCCATGGGTAGCTAAACCTGGTTTTTATGAAGAGGTGTTTTTGTAAGATAAATTTTTATTTTTCTTATAAATCAGTTTTCATGTATGCTATACATGAATGTTTTATCATAATACCTGCTAGAAAAAATTTGAAGCTGAATTCACAAAGTGAGGAGAAACACTGGAGTACTATTTTTTATTATGGGTTAAATTTGTTTTTCATGAACTTGCAGGTATGAACTCTTACAGAACATTAAATGCTTTTTAAATTTTGTTTTGGTGGGAAGAATCTTCCTTTCCTAGGTTCTCTGACATCTTGGTCAGTTTTATTGGTCACTTATTCAACATTAGTTTCATGTCCAGAGCTTAAATTTTATTGATGTAAATATTGCTTTGTTTAAATTGTAGTAAATTTTTTAAAAAAAGGAAGAAACACCCTTAGTCCAGACTGTAAGACCACTGCCTTCTTTAGTCATATGTAATACAAAACTTACAAGATTTCAATAGAGAAAAGTTAGTGTAAGTGGATTTCTATAGATGAAAGAGACAGTTGGTCATTAACGAAATCTTTCCCTGTGGTTTCAGTGATCCCTTAGATTTTTCACTTAGGTTTGGTTTCCAGTTCAGAGCTCTGCATCAGTAGCTATATTTCTCTTCTCATTTCTTCCTGTACCTGACTTAAAATAACATTTCAAGTATAGAGATAAATATTTTATCTGTTTCTCTTAGCACTGCTGTGAAACGCTGACATTTTCATAAGGAACTTTTTGAAAAGAAAGAAATGTAAGAATTTACCACATATAAATAGTTAAGCTTCCAAAGTACAGATTTGAGATCCTAATAATCCTACCAGGATAAACGGCAAAAATTTCCTAGCCTTGAAAAGCTTATATGCATTCCCGTTGTTGTCTAGATTCTCTTTACTTCATTCCACGTGCGTGGTCCCCTTATATTTTTCTGCCAAGCAAAATTTTTATTTATTTCTTAAATAAATTATACACACACACACACACACACACACACACACACACACACATATTGATTTTAGAGAAGAAGGGAGAGAAAGATAGAAACATCAATGATGAGAGAGAATCATTGATTGGCTGCCTCCTGCACGTCCCCTACTGGGGTTCAAGCCCACAACCTGGGCATGTGCCCTTGACCGGAATCGAACCTGAGACCCTTCAGTCTGCAGTTTGATGCTCTATCCACTGAGCCAAACCAGCTAGGGCTGGTTGATATTTTTAAAAAATATTTTTTGCCCCAGCTGGTTTGGCTCAGTGGATAGAGCTTCGGCCTGCAGACTAAAGTATCCCAGGTTCGATTCCAGCCAAGGGCACATGCCCAGGTTGCGGGCTCGATCCCCAGTGTGGGGTGTGCAGGAGGCAACCAATCAATGATTCTCTCTTATCATTGATGTTTCTATCTCTCTATCCCTCTCCCTTCCACTCTAAAATCAATAAAAATATTTAATAAATAAATAAATGTTTTTTATTGGTTTTGGAGAGGGAGAGAGATGGAAATATCAGTGATTAGAGAGAATCGTTGATTTGCTGCCTCCTGCAGGCCCCACTCTGGAGATCGAGCCCACAACCTGAGTATATATGGTCTGATTGGGCCCATTGCTTGATTCTTGTTCGTGACCTGACCAGGGATTGAACCTGCAACCTTTGCATATGGGTATTACTCTCTAACCAACTAAGCTACTTCGTTTTTATTATTACTTTTATAATGTTAAACCACAATTTTCTAACCATAGCGATTTTACTATTTCCTTAATAGAAAGTGGAGCAGTTCCAAAAAGAAAAGATCCCTTAACACACCCTAGTAATTCACTGCCTCGTTCAAAGACAGTTATGAAAGCTGGATCCACAGGTCTTTCAGGCCACCACAGAGCACCCAGTTGCAGTGGCTTATCCATGGTTTCTGGAGTGAGACAGGGCCCTGGTCCTGCAACTGCCACTCATAAGGTATTTGGAGATAGAATTGCAAATAGAAAAATTTCAACATGATGTGCTTGCTTCAGTTTATTACAAGTACTTTATAATACCTTAAAGCAGTGGTTCTCAACCTTCCTAATGCCGATACCCTTTAATACAGTTCCTCATGTTGTGGTGACCCCCAATTTCATTGTTACAAATTGAACATAATTAAAGCATAGTGATTAATCACAAAACAGTATGTAATTATATATGTGTTTTCTGATGGTCTTAGGCGACCCCTGTGAAAGGGTTGCTCAACCCCCAAAGGGGTCACGACCCACAGGTTGAGAACCACTGCCTTAAAGGATTGATAAGTTTCCATAAAATTGAATATGATTTTTCTTTAAAAAAAAAATCAGGGCAACTTGCTGTTAAAAAGCATATCTTATTTTACCTCCTTTTGATCCTAATTAGGCTTTATTTATAGTTAGTTTGCTTATCCAGTTTTATATAATGCTATGTAGTTCATTTTAATTTTGTTATTCTTTTAATTATTTAAACCTATATAAATGTTTTGTAACATCAAACATACATACAGTTCTAACAAGGATCAAAATTACATGATTGCATTGATATAGAGCCTTTTTACCTTTTAGTAACTAAATCTCTGGATAAAATCCTCTATTAACCTACTGCATGCCAAATGTACTTCTTTAGTGAATACCATTTTACCTTGGAGTAAATAAACATTTAAAATTTTTTTCTATTTTTTATATTTTTGAATCTCTGTGAACTTTAAAGTTAATTCACTTGTGAAAAGTGTAAATGTTAGGTTGTATTTTCACATTAAAACTTGTGTCCTTTAAGAGTACACCAAAAACAAATCGAACAAATAAACCTTCAACCCCTACGACTGCTGCTCGTAAAAAGAAAGACTTGAAGAATTTTAGGAACGTGGACAGTAACCTCGCTAATCTTATAATGAATGAAATTGTAGACAAGTAAGTTTTGCAATCTGAACTATTTTGTTTTACAGTTTCTATTTTTGAATCTTATTTATAAAATGTATCATGAGTGAAATAGTTAAATACTTGTCTAATTTACATATTTAGTTCTTATAATGGTTTTTAATTACTATACGGTACATGTAGAAAATGATTGTTTTACTGATTACCTATAGTTTTCACATTAACATAAAATGACCATGTTTCATAGACCATAAACTGTATTTTATAATAACAAGCATATTTCTATTGTGGAGATAATTGAAATTTTGTTTCTTAGTGGAACGGCTGTTAAATTTGATGATGTAGCTGGTCAAGAATTAGCAAAACAAGCATTACAAGAAATTGTCATTCTTCCTTCTCTGAGGCCTGAGGTAAGGATTATATATTATTATTTTCTGTAACATCATCTATTACTGAATCTGTAGTAGCATTAAAGAAATGTTTGAGCTATGCTAGAATGATTAATTCATATCACAGTAGATATTTTTAGGACAGGGAAATGATTATGTATGATACTGTAATAGTGGATTACATGATACAAACAGTGAACCCTAATGTAAACTATGGATGTTAGTTAATAATAATGTATCAATATTGGTTCATTACTTAAAATAAGTGTACCACACTAATGCAAGATGTTAATAATGGGAGAAATGGGAGGTTAGGAGTTATACGGGAACTCTGTACTTTTCCATTCAATTTTCTGTAAGCCTAAAAACCTCTAAAAAATATATAATTTTTAAAAAAAGTTGAGTATCACCCACTTCAAATGGTTCAACACCTTGCCTGGCTGGGATGGCTCATATTGGTTGAGCATCATTCCATGCACAAAGAGGTTGCCGGTTCGATTGCTGGTCAGGGCACATTCCCCAGTTGACAGCTGGATCCTCAGTAGGGAATGTGTAGGAGTCAGTTGACGGTGTTTCTCTCTCATCAATGTTTCTATCTCTCTCTCTCTCTTTAGAATTAATAAAAACATATTTTTTTGTGGGGGGGGGGAAGTTCATACACCTTTACTATTAATTGAAGTGTTATCAGCCTGGTGATTCACCGTTGACTCTTGCTAAACCCAATGTCCCTGAGTCTGGAGACTCTGGTTTAATTTCTCTAGAATAAAACTTCTACCTGCTTTGGTTATGGAAGAGGAATACTTGCCTAAGTGCTGTTGGTGGGGCTGGGGAAAGGCTTACAGGAACATATGTTCAGTTCTTCATACAAAATTTTAATCATTTCTGTTTTGGGCTGCCTACCTTACTGATGCTTTCTCTGGTACCCGATGCCTCCACTTCCTGAGCTTTTCCAGGTTTTTTTGTTCATACTAGAGGCCCAGTGCATGAAATTCATGCACTGGGGTTGTGGGGCGGTCCCTCAGGCAGGCCTTCGCCCTCTCGCAGTCTGGGATCCCTCTCGCAGTCTGGGACCCCTCGCTCCTTACCGCCCGCCTCCTCGCTGCTCCTTAGTGCTACCCTGGAAGCAGGAGAGGCTCCCACTACCGCGGCTGCGCTCACCAGCCATGAGCCTGGCTTCTAGCTGAGTGGCGCTCCCCCTGTAGGAGCGCACTGACCACCAGGGGGCAGCCAGGGAGCCCTTGGGGGATGTCCGACTAAATTTTTTAAAATATATTTTATTGATTTTTTACAGAGCGGAAGGGAGAGGGATAGAGAGTTAGAAACATCGATGAGAGAGAAACATCGATCAGCTGCCTCCTGCACACCCCCCACTGGGGATGTGCCCACAACCAAGGTACATGCCCTTGACTTGAATCGAACCTGGGACCCTTCAGTCCACAGGCCGATGCTCTATCCACTGAGCCAAACCAGTTAGGGCAGTTGGACATTCTTAGTGCTGCCACGGAGGTGGGAGAGGCTCCTGCCACCACCTCTGCGCTGGTCAGCCATGAGCCAGCTTCTGGCTGAGTGGCACTCCCCATATGGAAGTGCTCTGACCACCAGGTGGCAGCTCCTGCATTGAGCGTCTGCCCCCTGGTGGTCAGTGTGCATCATAGCAACCTGTCATTCTGCCAGTCAGTCAATTTGCATATTAGGCTTTTATTATATGGGATCAGCTTGCTCCTTGTATCTAGCTATCCCTCCACAAGCAGGCACTTAGATTTTAGCTCCCTCAGCTCTGCTAAATAACTTACCACACTTTATCAATTTTCCATCTACTAACATTTGTTGTGTCTTGTGTTGTCTCCTTTCCTATTCCTTCTATTCTTTTTCTTTTGAAGATTTTTTTCTTTTTACTCATTTACTATTATTTTGGTGAGATTTCTAAAGGAAGTAAAGAAGCATACCTATGTTCAATAATATGGCTTGTTCAACAAGTTAGCTTTCATTTTGATCAATGAGGATTTGGTTTTATTTTGTTTTCTTCTGTTTTTAATAATTATACTAGTTTATTGTGTTCTCTTTAGAGCTCTGGGCAGCTCTGTTTTGGAGGATGCTACTGAAAATAGTCCTTTTTAGATGACAAATAATTTTAAAAATGCCTGGAAAAAGTATCTTCAGAATCATAATTGTGTGTATATGTTTAAGTTGTTTACAGGGCTTAGAGCTCCTGCCAGAGGATTGTTACTCTTTGGTCCACCTGGAAATGGGAAAACAATGCTGGTAAGAATTCTTTTTAAATTTGAATGTTCTATTAAGATATTAGGGCTAATAATTTTAAATAATTTTATATTGTCCCTAAATCTATTATGATTTTTTAAAAATTTATCTTTATTATTGGAAGTATTATAAATGTCACCCGTCTACTATTTATGACTTGCTTTTTTTAAAATATATTTTTATTGATTTCAGAGAAGAAGGGAGAGGGAGAGACAGATAAGAACATCAATGGTGAGAGGGAATCATTGATTGACTGCCTCCTGCACGCCCCCACAGGGGATTAAGCCTGCAACTCGGGCATGTGTCCTTGGCCGGAATTGAACCCAGGATCCTTCGGTCCACAGGCCGATGCTGTATCCACTGAGCCAAACCAGCTAGGGCTATGACTTGCTTTTTGTTAAAATATACTTTTCTAAATTTTTAAACTAGTTTTCAATGACAAAATAGATGGAAAACCATACATATTATTTTCAGTAATACGTTTGGGCAAATTAAATTTAACAGTGTAATTTTTATTATTTTCCCAATTTAAATAACATTTTTACCTTAGAAGAGCTTACTATATTGAACATCTTCCTAATCCTTGATTTTTTTTATCTTAACAGCTTTATTTAAATAATCAACATGATATAGACTTTTTTCCTTTTTTTTAATTGAAGTATAATTGACACACAACAGATTTTTTTTTCCTAATATCCTTTTGCCAAAAGTTACTAGGATGTGGATACCTCTTTCTTCTGCATAGCTAGATATTCTAGAGGGAAAAAGTAAATAAGGAAAGAGTAACTTTTTTCTTAGCTGTTTATCTTTCTCTAGTTATCTTTCTATAACTAGGAAGAGAATAACACCCCCTTTATTTTTTTTATTTTTTACCTCTCCCTATCTGTTTTCCCTTAGGAAAAGAAGGGAGTGGAAAGAAGCACAGCCCTTCATAGATTTTTTTGCTCATTGCTGAGAAGGGAACACATTGCCATATACTAGTACTGGGAACTGTGTCATGCCTTATATTTTTAGAAATTCTTTTCTTGTACTTAAGTTGATCAGATGTATTTATCATTTTAAAGCAAGTTATGGAACTAATATAATATTTGCCCTTGTGATTTTTAAAGGCTAAAGCAGTAGCTGCAGAATCGAATGCAACCTTCTTTAATATAAGTGCTGCAAGCTTAACTTCAAAATATGTGAGTATTTTTTCCAGTATTTTCATGTTTTAAGTTACTGTCTAAATGTTAATGTTAAATGTAAATGATAATACCATACACCAAAATACTTGTCTGTGGGTTTATACCTATTATTCAGAGATGATGAATATCACTCTTCATAGTAGTAAATCATGTACATTTTATTAAATTCTTTTAAAATTAGAATTGTTCTGTTAAATACTAGGGCTGTGTAACAAAGTACCATAAACTGGTTGACTTAAACAACAGAAATTTATTGTCTTACAGTTTTGGAGGCTAGAAATCCAAGATCAGATATTGGCAGGGTTCTCAATTGTGTAAAGTAATTAAAAGTAACTATAAAACAATACCTCTTTTCCTGGTTACATTTTGTTTCCTATGTGAAATTCTGTTAGTAAAATTGTTATTAATGTAGGTTTATCCACCTTATAAACACTGTCTTGGAAGCTGGAAGAATGGGATTCCAATCTAGCTTTTACATTCAGAGCAGGCCTTAAAGTATCACTTCAGGCCTTACTTCATTCATAAAGTGTTAATGTCATAAGAGGTGATCTCTCAGCCTGCACCCTTGAAGCTCTGAGCCTCGGTTTCTCTTGTAAAATGGGGACAGTAACGTCACATACTTGATAGAGGGGCCTGACAAATAAGGAGTGAGTGGGAGCAGTCAGCCCTCGCCGGCACAGGGAATCACTCAGTAGAACTATAGCTGTCATTTTCAGTGCATCTTCACACCTTGGGATTAGCGGAGGAGGAAATGGTTTGGAACCCATGGCCACCGAGTGCTGAGACCTTTGTTACTCAGGAAATGCAATCCTTCACAGTGATGTTTGGAAAACAAACACCAGGATGAGTAGAGTCTGGCCAATTTTTGCCTTGTTAAAAAACAACAACTTCCCCCTGCCCACCCACCCCCCCAAAAAAACACAAAACAAAACAAAGAACAAAACTATTTCTAGAGAAGAAAGAATAAAAGTGTCTGTGTATCATTTAGGTGACTTTTGGCCAAAAAAAAAAAAAAAAAGGCAGTGCCATTAATTAAAGCATTAATTATTTCACCTTAACAAGATCTTGGAACAGGAACTCCCAAGCTTCCCTCGGAGACTCAATAGTGTGTGAAAAGCCTGGTGCTGTCAATACCTCCACTGTCATCTTTCAAGAGTTGACCCTGTCTCCCCTCAGTGGCAACGAGGCTGCTGGGTGCCGAGTATCACACCTTCCACCACAGCATCCCAAGCAGGAAGGAATTTCCCCTCGTTCTCTTCCCCCTTAACAAATGGAAACCTTGCCAGAGAGACTTCCCATAGGTCTTATTAGCCAGAACCGGATCACATGACACCCCAACACCAATTGCTAGCAAAGGAGAATAGCTTACACAGCTGGACCCCAAAATTCAGGCTTCTGTTCAAGGAAGAAGCCTGGCCCGCAGGGGAGCCCTGGAGAACCTCGGAG
Organism: Myotis brandtii; assembly: GCF_000412655.1. Taxonomy (NCBI): domain Eukaryota; kingdom Metazoa; phylum Chordata; class Mammalia; order Chiroptera; family Vespertilionidae; genus Myotis; species Myotis brandtii. Next base: position 886,978 of record NW_005371933.1, on the reverse strand, counting down.
ACCCTACATCTGAGAACAGGACAAGAATATTTGTTTTGATAATTCCAATCTGGGGCCAGATCTTTTTTCTTTTTCTTCCTAATGAAATTTTCAATAAAAAGAATAGATGCCACCTAGGACAGGATAGTTTTTACAGATTACCCCAAATCTCATGATCCTTTTGTTAGATGCTTTGGTGAATAAAGTGGTTTTAGTATGATTTCTTAAGAGGTGTACATAGACCTCCTGGACTACCTAGAAATATTTTGATACTAATTGACAGTGATATTGTGAGAATAAGTTTTCAAGATGTTCTTAATAGAGCAAGTTTTGTTCAGTAGAGCACTTTCTAATTTACCTGCTTTTATATAAATACTAGTAGCCCATCACGCAATATCGTGCGTGGTAGGCTGCCCACCACTTCTGCGGGAGCAGGCGGGAACCACAGCACGGATCCGCGCTGCTTCCACGGGAGGCGGAAGCGAGCCGCCGGTGCCCATGGGAGCCAGGAAGGAGCCGCGCCGCTTCTGCGGGAGCCGCTTCTGCGGGAGCCGGGAGGGACCCACGCCGATTCCGCGGGAGGCGGGAGGGAACCGCACTGCTTCCCTGTGAGGTGGGCCCACCGTCTCCTCTCTGGGCCTGCGTTTGGCCACAGAGGCTACGGGCCGGCCCCCCATCCCTGTCCATGTCTGCTCCGGCTCCGGGAGGCCCGCCTGAGCCAGGGCACCCTGTCTCTGTCTCCGTCTCCGCTCTGGGTCTCACCTGCACACGCAACCTCCTCCTGTCAGGTCGTGACCCATTACGGCGTCCTGGCCTATTTTGCATATTTCCTCTTTATACGTATAGATAGATGCATGGCCTGCAATCTAGGGTTAAAGGAATATGTACAGCATCTTTCTCTCCTCTCTTTTTCTTCCCTCATGTTTTACCTTTGACTAAAAGCTATTTCATTCTCAAGTTTTAGGAATGCAGTTTCAAGCAAAACATATATTTTATTTTTATAGTACTTACCAGACTGTATTAAATAATAAATAAATGACCTATTTTGAAAAATTATAAGGGATATTTCAGTAAACTCCGGTACCCTCTTCCCAATTCCTTAAACCAAATCTTTGGTTATTGTAAAGAAAGGAAATTAAATTCCTAGGTTCTAGACTTTCAATCATGAAACTTTAAAAGCTGGAATAATGTTACATTGTATGAATGTGATAATGTGTAATGCCTTCTTTTAGGTGGGAGAAGGAGAGAAGTTGGTGAGAGCTCTTTTTGCTGTGGCTCGAGAACTTCAACCTTCAATAATTTTTATAGGTAAGAACATGTTTACCTACTAAGTTAGTTGACCCTTTGAAATTTCCCTCTCCATATACAAGGGGTATTATAGGAAAGCTTATTCGAAAGGAAAAAGTTTTCAAGAAAAACAACGTTAAAGACTATCTAATGAGTTGAGTAGGACCCACTGTATTAATAATTGAAGTAGTAAACTAGATTAATCTCAGATAACTCATATAGGTTGGCTTTTAATTCAAGTCTTATCCTTGTATTTCCTCTAGATGAAGTTGATAGCCTTTTGTGTGAAAGAAGAGAAGGAGAACATGATGCTAGTAGATGCCTAAAAACTGAATTTCTAATAGAATTTGATGGTGTAAGTATTAGTTATGATATTTTTAATGTGGTAACATTTCAATGTATATATTTTCCTATTAAATGATCCAAATTAGAGATACAGATATCTTTATTATGTTTTACTTCGTTATTACTTTCTCTAAAAGTCCTGAAAACAATATTTTTGGCTTATAGGTACAGTCTGCTGGAGATGAAAGAGTACTTGTAATGGGTGCAACTAATAGACCACAAGAGCTTGATGAGGCTGTTCTCAGGTAGGAAGATTTATGTAGAAACACACATTTATGACAGATATGTTTAGTCATGTGTTCATCTCACGTATTTCTTATTTCCTTCACTCTCAATTTTAAAACTAAATTCAGTCTTTTCCACCTTATATTCATCCTCTGGCCTCTTGTTGTCAACTGAAGTTTTTGAGGACAGGGCCAGCAGGATATCAGGAAAACTGCTCTTCATTTTATGGCTTTAGGCAAACTGCTTATTTCTTCTGGGTTGGATTAAATTATCCTACAACTTCAAAATTGATTCTTACCTTCTTTTACTGGGCTTCATGAGAAGCTGATAAAAACAGGTTTCATGGGAATTATGTCATGTTCTCTGTTCTTATGTGTTAGAACAAATTTATCCCCTTTGTACTGGGAAGACAGTTTGATTCAGCATGAAATCATTGAGCCTTCCTTTCTTTTTCTGAGGAATCTATAACATTGTCCCATTGTTTCTAGGGTTGGATGTTGCAGTATAAAAATCTGAAGCCAGCTTACTTTTATTAATATTTATGATTAATTTAATTTTTTTCTTCGTACTGGATACAATTTCCAACTATTGAAATCTAGTTATTTGAAAAATATGTTGATTGATCTGTGTTTATTTTTCCTGGGATTTGATGTTCGTTTAAATTGATAGTTTGGAATCTCCTTTGTTTTGGGAAAGTTATTTTGAATACTATCTTTGATTTTTTTTTTCCTAATTCATTTTTCTACTAATTTTTTTTTCTACACACAACTTATGCGTTATGTTGCATCTTTTTTTCTTTCATCTCTGTAATTTCCATAATCATTTTAAACGTTTAGGTCTTTTTGTTTTGATTTGTCTGTTTTCCAGTTTGTTGTCCTTATTTCTTATCTCCTTTCTGCTACTACTTTGGTAACCTTTGTTTCTCTGGTGGTTTTTGTTTTCTTTTTTATTGCTTTCCTTATCTTTGTGGTCCATTTTTTCATCTCCCATTGTCTCATTTTCTTGAGCCTTTGTATATTCATTTTCATGAGCCCTTTTATCTCTGTGAACTCTTGTTTCATAGATTTTTTCCCATTAAATTATTATATTTCATGGAAAGCTATTTGGTTACAATTTTAATTCACTCTATGGCAGAATCCTGTTGTACATGTTCTCCATTTTATCTATGTTTTATTTATTGTATTCTTTGCTCCTATTTTGACACTATTTTTTAAAAAATTGATTGTCTTTTGCCTGTTTTGCTTTATTTTTGTTTGAATAAGGGGAGTTTTTTTTTCTTTTTTCTTTTTTGTTATATTTAAATTCTTTATTAGTTAAGGAATTACAAATGTGTCCTCATTCCCCCTGAATAAGGGGAGTTTTTAAAAAAAAACCCAATTTTGGAAGGATATTATAGGAAGAGAGCTAGAAAATTAAGATACCGAACAAGTATTTTGAGTTGTCCCATGAATACCCTGGACTGACAGGTAGTCTCACTAATTCAGTAGTAAAGCCATATCTGATAAACAAGTGTTTGTGTGTAAATAAGACATTGGGTTGATTTAGTCTTCTTCAACTAATAAAGGCAGTTTGTCATCTTGCCAGACAGACTGATGTCTTACAAAGATGATATGTCTTTGAGTCTCTTTGTTCAACTTCGCCTTCCTTGCCATTGTCCTGTTATTGGCCAAGGTTCACAAGATCTACGGAGCCAGTCTTCATATGCTTGTTTAAATGTGGGGAGTTTGGTTTTATTACCCCTCAGAATATGCTCTGTCTCTTTCCTTTGGAAAACTCTATTCTCTGACATCTGTCTGTAATCTGCAGTGTGTATCCTCCTTTCTCACTGTAATTTTCACTGCCCTATGCAGCCCTTTTTCATACATTTAAGTTATGTAAATATTACCTATTTAAAAATATATGAATATGTATTTTTCTTTCAGAGAGAGGAAGGGAAAGGGAAAGAAACAAATAGTAACATGATGAGAGAGAAACATTGATCGGCTGCCTCCTGCACACCCACCCTCTGGAGATGGAGCCTGCAATCCGGGCATGTGCCCTGACTGGGAATTGAACCTGTGACCTCCTGGTGCATGGGACAATGCTCAACCAATTGAGCCACACCAGCCAGCCTGTTACCTAGTTTCTTTATGATGAAATTTACTTTTCTGTTTTTGTTGTCCTTGGTTTTAGTTGTTTTTATTTTCATAAAGACAGCAAAGATGTTTTTATTAAAATCTTATATCAGATACTTTCTTCTAAAGTGTTATTGCATGTTAAAAACATGCACATACCACCCTAGTTGGTTTGGCTTAGTGGATAAAGCATCTGCCTGTGGACTGAAGGGTCCCGGGTTCGATTCCGGTCAAGGGCACATGCCCCGGTTGTGGGCTTGATCCCCAGTAGGGGGCGTGCAGGAGGCAGCTGATCAGTGATTCTCTCTCATCATTGATGCTTCTGTCTCTCTCTCTCTCTCTCTCTCCCTTCCTCTTTGAAATCAATAAAAAAATAAATTAAAAAAACCCAAAAAACATGTACATACCTAGATGGTTAACTTGATTCTGACGTTATTGAATTAAGGACTTTAAAATATTAACTAGAGCAGTAACTAGTTTAGTTCAGTGGATAGAGAGTTGGCCTGTGGACTGAAGGGTCCTGGGTTCAATTCCGGTCAAGGGCACATGCCCAGGTTGTGAGCTCAATCCCCAGTGTGAGGCGTGCAGGAGGCAGCCGATCAATGATTCTCTCTCATCATTGATGTTTCTCTCTCTCTTCCTCTCCCTCCCTCTCAGAAATCAATAAAAACATATATTTAAAATATTAACTGGAGAGTTTTAAAAGAGTAACTCTAAAAATAATTTTTTACATTGATGACTAAAATGCATTCACATGCCTTGAGCATTATACTTAAAGCTTTTTTCTTGTCATTGACTACTTAAACTGAGGTACCTTTAAATTCAAAATTCTATTTCTGAATCCTTCTTTTAGGCGTTTCACCAAACGGGTATATGTGTCTTTGCCAAACGAGGAGGTATGTATCTGTGATTTTTTAAAAAAAAATTTTTTTTTTTAAGCAGAAGCAAGAACTACCACCTTGACAACATTGAGTCTTCCAACCCATGGTACAACCACTTGGGAAACAGTTTGGCAGTTTCTTAAAAAGATAAACATAAACTTATCATAAGATCCACCAATCTACCCAAGATAAATTAAAACATATATCTATAAAAAGACATGTGCAAGAATTTTTATGGCAGCATTATAAATAATAGCCAGGAACTGCAAAGAATCTCAGATATTTATCAATTGGTGAATAGGTAGATAAATGAGGTATACCTACTTAATGGAATAATATTTAGCAACAAAAGGAATGAGCTACTTTTATTGTGCACTGGGGGATGGGGAGAAGGGTCCCTTAATAATATTTAGCAACAAAAGGAATGAGCTACTTTTATGTGCTACTAGAGGCCCAGTGCACAATATTTGTGCACTGGGGGGTGGGGAGAAGGGTCCCTCAGCCCGGCCTGCGCCCTCTCACAGCCCGGGACCCCTCGCTCCTTACCACTTGGCTCGTTGCTCCTTAGCGCTGCCGTGGAAGTGGGAGAAGCTCCCTCCACAGCAGCTGCGCTCACCAGCCATGAGCCCTGCTTCTGGCTGAGCACACTGACCACCAGGGGGTAGCTCCTGCATTGAGTGTCTGAACCCTGGTGGTCAGTGCGTGTCATAGCAACCAGTCGTTCTGCCCGTAGTTCCGCCATTAGGTCGATTTGCATATTAGGCTTTTATTATATAGGATAATGTGGATGAACCTCAAACACATTACACTAAGTGAAAGACACCGGATGTAAAATATTACACATCATGATTCCATTTATATGAAACTAGAGGCCCAGTGCATGACATTTGTGCACTGTGGGGTGGGGAGGTCCCCTCAGCCTGGCCTGCGCCCTCTCAGAGTCCAGGACCCCTCAGGGGATGTCTAACTGCCTGCTTAGGCACAGCAGTCAGACATCTTCCAAAGGGCCCTTAGCATTGCCACAGAGGCGAGAGAGGCTCCTGCCACCCCCGCTGCGCTTGCTAGCCATGTGACTGGCTTCTGGCTGAGCGGTGCTCCCCCTGTGGGAGCGCACTGACCACCAGGGGCAGCTCCTGCATTGAGTGTCTGGCCCCAGATGGTCAGTGCAGGTCATAGCGACCGGTCATTCCGCCGTTCAGTCAATTTGCATATTAGCCTTTTATTATATAGGATGTTCAGAAAAGGCAAATTCTAGAAACATAAAGCAGATCCATGATTTGCTAAGGCTAAGGGTCAGAGTGAGGATTAACAGCAAACAGGCATGAGTGAATTTTCTGGGTGATGGAAATGTTCTAAACTGGATTATGGTGATGGTTGCAAAACTCTTAAGTTTATTAAGTCATTGAATTACAATGCGTGAGATTCATGGATTCACACTTTTATAAAACTGTCTTGTTTTTGTTTGTAAATTATATTGTCTAGCTCAGACCTTTAATATCCTTGGTAATAACAATAGCTATGTCCTTAATGCTTTATTTGAATTATCTTTACCTCTCTCAGGAACTGTCAAGAAAAAGGTAGTTTTAAAGGACATGAGTGAGACTCTAAAATGTAGAGTGATTTGTGTAAGATCATTCAGTTCCTAAATGAGAATTAGGGTTTGAACCTGATTCCTAGTATTTTATTAAGCTAATTCTTAGGACTGATAATTTTTTAACATTTCTTTTCAGACACGACGACTTTTACTAAAAAATCTATTATGTAAACAGGGAAGCCCATTGACCCAAAAAGAACTAGCACAACTTGCTAGGTGAGTAATTTGATTTGGTCTGTTTTACAGCTTTCTTATTTATTTTTTTTTAAGGAATCTTTTTCTGTTTTGTTTAAAGTAAGCTCAAGTATAAAATGAGTAGTGTCTCATCCTCTGCTTCCTTTTACCTTCTTTCTTATCTCTTATTCTTATACGTATGGTACCTAAATTTCAATTTCTAGATCCTATACAAGACATGACCTAAATATGATGGTACTGTATTCCTTTTATAAACTTACTAAAACTTATAGCGTTATTAAAGTAATTTTTAAAATGTAAAATATCTCATATCTGCCCACACCAACATACATTTTCTTATAAACTTCTTTTGCATTACACATAATTTTCTTTAACTTTTACATTTTTAACTTTTTTTTTGAGTGGTACACTAGTAGAAACTGAATATAGGAGATGCATTTGTGAATTTTAATCACTGGAAAAAACATCATGAAGTAATATTCAGTAAGTATGTGAGTAGCTAGTAATTTTAATAAACATTGAGTTCCTAGATAAGAATGAAAAAAGAACAAATGCATTACTTTGAAATAGTTGAGATCCTTCTTTTTCATTCCAATAAAGAATTCTGCTAATAATGTTTAATCTGTGTTCTTATTTAACATAGTACACAATAACTAAATGCTTTCTTTCCCTGTTTTATTTTCCTCTTTCCCTTTGCCTACCTAGTCCTTAGTTCCCTTTGATAATCTCTTGGCTACTCAGGATTCTCCACTGTGGCATCCCATTCAGGTGTGCCTATTTTTGCCAATGACTTCTATTGCAGACCCTCCCTTCAACCTGTTTGTTCTACATTTTAAAAAATCTACTTTGTGATGTATTATAGAATTACACAACCAAAACTTATATAATTTTATTAACAAGTGTCATCCCAATAAATTCAATTAAAAAGCTGAAGAAAATAAATAAAAGTGGTACACTTTATTAGAAACTGAATATAGGAGATACATTCATGAATTTTATTTTATTTTATATAATCGATTCGCCCGTATCTGGAGCTCAGAGTCTGAGACTCCCCCCTGACCGAAAACGACAACCGCGCTCTCAGCCACCAGCCCGCTTTGCGCGCGCACCTCCGCACCTGAGTTTTTTCCACACTGCGCCTCCTCTGAGCCTCGGTGTGCTGTTATTTTTCCTTCTAGTTGAAGAGTCTCTCCTCAGCCAGCCTTCCTGTGGTTCTGGGTGATGTCCGTTCCGTCTTTTAGTTGTATTTTTGAAGTGGTTGTTTGCGGCAGCAGTCTCCGGTGTTTACCTATGCCGCCATCTTGGTCCGAGAGCCATTCATGAATTTTAATCACAAATAAATAAATATTAAAAATAACAACATAAAATAATCTCCTTTGGCCCTCATTCCATTAAGTCAGTGCTCTTTGTCAAGACAAAGACTCATTAACTTTTAGAGAAGTAACTGCTTATGTATCAGTTGGCCAGCAATGGCTTAGTTACTTTCCATGGGACATGTTTACAATGTAATGGAGACTCCTGGAGGTACAGTGTGCCTTAATCTAAAGGAATGGTTGTAATGATGCATATTTGAGGCATTATAAATAAGGAGCCAGCAGCAAACTGTTCTGTTTGATTTTAGCAAGTGGGTCTTTCTGTGCGCTTAAATCATACAGCAGTCTGCTTAAAGACAAAGGTAAAGTAGGTTTTACCTTCTTACACGGAGAATTTGAATCTGCAAAGATGAAAGTGATTTGCTCTTTCTACTCATTCCCAGAATGACTGATGGATACTCAGGAAGTGATCTAACAGCTTTGGCAAAAGATGCAGCTCTGGGTCCTATCCGAGGTAGGTATACAAGTGCTGGAAACATTTATACCTCTTCCTAAGACCATTTTAGAAGTTTAACAAGTCTCTATTAGTGGGAAAGCAGTAAAGCTGTATCAGTGGAAAACTTGAGGTCCATTGAAATAAAGTATTTTCTAGATTTAAGGTCAGCAAACTTTTCTGTAAAGAGCCTGATGGTAAATATTTTAGGTGTGTGGGCCATATATGCTCTACATTGCATATTCTTGTTTTTTTCAAACAATCACACACAAAAAAACACCCCAAAAATGTGAAACTATTTTTAGCTCACAGATCATACAAAGACAGTCCATGGGTTAGTGGACCATGACCTCTAGACAACAGGTTTCACTTGTTGATAGTAGCAAAGAAGCAGAAAACTCAAAAAGAAAACTTTTTTAAGCAAGCAAAAAAGAATACTCAAGGGAAAAATGTTCTTAACTTTGTGTGCTTTTCATTTCAGTATTCTAATATCACTTGAAATTAATGTGTCTAAGGGAACTCATGTAACTATTTATACTTTTATCATTGCATGTTAACTTTTGAAGACTTGCAGCAAAATATATCATGTGTTGCTATATTTTGATTCAGGATAATTTGTTGGTTCTGAAATACCACAACTGATCACTTCTAGGTTAGTTCGATTAAACTCACTATGGTGTATCACTTTAGAGTAGATGTTCTGAACAACTTTGCCAAGGCCAGCATAGGCAGGTATGCACTCAGATTACTTACTGGCTATGATGATAAAATAGATCATGGGACATGCTGCTTTGGAGAATAATAAATGTAACTTTGAGAATATATTTTGTGACACTAAAGTATTTTAGCCAAAGTTTCTTGCTGTAAACCATGTTCAGATAGGGACTCAGAAACAATAGCTAATGTATAAATCACTTGTGGTTTTAGAATATTTTAGCTATTTTCTGAAGCAGACAAAAGTTGTTAGATTTTTTTTTAAAGCTAGTGCCTTTTGTAAAAAACAAATTGAATTATTTTAAGTTTACTCTCAAATTTGTAAAACCTGTTGTTTCTTGACAATATCCAAAGAAATTGAATGTCTTACAGTTACTCCTAAGAAAGAATATTATTCTAAGCATTTATACATTGTATGTGCTCTATTATATGTCTTTTTTAATATAATGATTTATATTGAACACATACTTTTGGTCATTGTACTTGGTTTTGCTTTTCAGCACTTTAAACTTCAAAAAATTTTAAGTGGCTACCTTTTATATTTTGCAGAACTGAAACCAGAACAAGTGAAGAATATGTCTGCCAATGAGGTATATACTATATTACAATTGTCTTTTCTTGGTTTTGGTTCTCTATATTGTTAGATACATGTTTTGTCTGGATTTTATAGTTTATTTGATTAGAAACTAGAAAAAAATAACTTGGCCTCATTTAAAAAAATGGAGGCCTTCATAGCTGGTGTGGCTCAGTGATTGAGTGTCGACCCATGAACCAGGTGATCACAGCTCAACTCCGGGTTAGGACACATGCCCGGGTTGCAGGCTCAATCCCCAGTGGGGGTCATGAGAACATATTTAAAATACATATATATAGAGAGAGGCCTATCCAATTACAGTATCTTATGTTGTTCATTGATAATGGACAAAAATATTTTACACATTAAGTCATTTTCTAACCATTTATATTACATAAAAACTAAACAAGAAAAGTATAGGAGACGAAGATTTTATACATTATGAAAATAACTTGGAACAGATTAAGTCTTTGATGTTCTATTTTGTTTTTTAATGTTTTCCTCCTTTATAAAAGCAATGCAATTAACATTGTAATGCAATTTACTATATTTTCTTAATATGGTAGACCCTCTTATGAAATGCTAAAGAATTTATTTTGAAAAATACTGCCTGCCTATGAAATATAAATTGGAAATGCAGAATGATCATAACTGTGTGAACAAACTTTTAAAATCAACTTGCATTATATTTGTAACTTACCTGTCAGAGATATTTTTTTGCTGCCCAAGTTTCAACAGCTATTGAGGAGACATTGAACTCTTAACATAGAAACTGAGTACATTTTGACAGTCTTCTTTCTTCAAACTTTTAAGTAAATTTATGTTGTCTTCAGGCATTTGTGCATGGTGGTTCATCACCTACATTACTAAGAAAGTCCTCACACTTCTTGCAGCCACCCTTTAATTTTAGCAGTCTAGTTTGCCTAAAGTGTATTTGGCATGAATGAAACTTAGGAATAGAGAATTCCACATACCCACTCTGGTGTTTAACTACTATACCTTAAAAATCACATTTAGGCCTTTGGCTGAGTGGTTCAGTTGGTTTGTGTGTCCTCCCATACACCAAAAGGTTGCAGGTTCGATCCCCAGTCCAGGTGCGTACAGGATGCAACCAATCTATGTTTCTCTCTCATCACTCTTTCTCTCTCTTTTCCTCTGTCTAAAAATCAATAAAAACATATCCTCAGGTGAAGATTAAAAAATTTTTTTTAAATATATTTTATTGATTTTTTACAGAGAGGAAGGGAGAGAGATAGAGAGTTAGAAACATCGATGAGAGAGAAACATCGATCAGCTGCCTCCTGCACATCTCCCACTGGGGATGTGCCCGCAACCCAGGTACATGCCCTTGACCGGGATCGAACCTGGGACCTTTCAGTCCGCAGGCCGACGCTCCATCCACTGAGCCAAACCGGTTTCGGCAGATTAAAAATTTTTTTAAATTCACATTTCAAGTATAAATTCCAATCCATTTTATCTGATTTATAATTTTAATTCCACATTTTTTAATATATCAATACTATACAATTTGTGTTTCAAAAGTGTCTTATGGTTTTTTTTTAAATATATATATTTTTTATTTTTTACAGAGAGGAAGGGAGAGGGATAGAGAGTTAGAAACATCGATGAGAGAGAAACATCGATCAGCTGCCTCCTGCACACCTCCTACTGGGGATGTGCCCGCAACCAAGGTATATGCCCTTGACCAGAATCGAACCTGGGACCCTTCAGTCCACAGGCCGACGCTCTATCCACTGAGCCAAACCAGTTAGGGTATCTTATGGATTTTTAATAGTTTAAATATAATGTATTAACAATATCCTATAAACATATTGCGTTTTAAATGTTCTTATACTCATAGCATAAACCTAATAGTACTTTTCTGCAAAAAGTAAGCATCAGGCATGAATTATTTCTTCACACACTACTCTCTGACTTGGATCGAGGATAGATAAACTTGATATCTCATAATCTGGCCTCGTAGGTTAAAGTTGAGGAAAGGCCTTATGTCTGACATTTTAGACCTCTGTGTTTGTCCCTTGAAAAGACCATATAGCCCGGCCAGCATGTCTCAGTGGTTGAGTGTTGACCTATGAACCAGGAAGTCACAGTTCGATTCCTGGTCAGGGCACATGCCTGGGTTGCAGGCTTGGTCCCCAGTGTGAGGTATGCGGGAGGCAGCCGATCAATGATTCTCTCTCATCATTGGTGTTTCTATCTCTCTCTCCCTCTCCTTTCCTCTCTGAAATTAAGAAAAATATATATTTTTTTAAAAGAAAGAAAGACCATACAAGTAAAGGAAACAAACAAGGCAATAATGAGGTAAAACCACCAGCTGGTAAATAAATTTTAGTAAGAAGTGGTATGCAAGTTCTCAGTTGACTTCACAGGCAACATCCCTCAGCCCCACTTTTGCAAGTGTTCTTCACTCTGTCTCAGGCCGTGGCACTTTCTATGCAGATCCCCGAGGAAGGCCACTTGCTTGTACATAAAATGGAATGCTTTAATAAACTTGCATTAATATCTTACAATAATTTTATGAAAGCAAGTGGGTGGCTGCTTAGAGAATAGTAGAAATTCTTAGGAATCTTTCCATTATTTCATGAGAAAAGAGATCTGTTTACCATTGATAGTGGCTCTGTTAACCATTGTATATGTTTTACCCATCCTGAGAATATACATAAAACCAAACTTTCTTCTTCACTGAACAAAGTCAACCCAAATATAATTCCTGTTTATTTGAAGAGTAAAGAAATTTTGAGTCTATATTCTTTTTTTAATAACTTTTATGTTCTTATGATTATAAAACAAGGTAGTCATTCTGTTGCTGTAGGTATTTATAGCTATACTAGAGGCCCAGTGCACGAAATTCGTGGATGGATAGGGTTCCTAGCGGCTGCTGGCTGCCAGCCAGGGCTTCCCTTCCCCCAGCTTCCTGCCGCTGCCAGCCAGGGTGGGATCAGCAGAGGGGAGGGGGAGGTCGCGGGTGGTTGGCTGGCCAGCCCCACCCCCAGGTCAAACTCCCAGTTGAGGGGACAATTTGCATATTAGGCTTTTATTATATAGGATAGGATAAAAATTTATCCCAAAACTTAGCAGCTTAAAACATTTATTATCTCACATTTTCACAGAGTCAGGAATATGAGTGCAGCTTAGCTGAGTCCTCTGATTCAATCTCTCGCAGCAGGGTGCAAAGTTTTGGCACATAGTCTCTTATAAAGCTGGAAGCAAGATGTTGGCTGGCAGTATAGTCATTGCAAGGCTCAACTGGGGAAAGATCTGCTTCAAAGCTCACTCGTGCTTCTTTGCCAGATTCATTTCCCCTCATGGGTTGTTGGGCTGACAGCCTCGGTTTTCTCTGGCTATTGGCTGAAGGCTGTCTTCACTTCCTTGCTACATACACCTCTCAAACATAGTAGTTTGCTTCATCAAAGCAAGCAGGCCAGGAAGACAAGAGTGCCAGAAAGATGGTAGTCATAGTCTTTATACTTAAACCTGAAGGTGACATTCCATCAGTTTTGCTGTAGTCTTCTATTTTTTCTTTTTTAAATAAATTTTTACTGATTTCAGAGAGGAAGGGAGAGGGAGAAAGAAACATCAATGATGAGAAAGAATCATTGATCAGCTGCCTCCTGCACGCCCCCTACTGGGGATTGAGCCTGCAATCTGGGCATGGACCCTTGACCGGAACTGAACTCAGGATCCTTCAGTCCACAGGCCAACACTCTATCCACTGAGCCAAACCAGCTAGGGCTGTAGTCTTCTATTATGAGGTCCAGTTTACATTCAGGGAAGGGATTTCACAAAGGCATATAATGGAAGTCATCAGAAGATGCCCACACATGTGTAAATCAATTATAATTATTACAATTTTTTTTATGGTTAAAGGGTCACACTTGGCCAGTGAAATCTGTTTTTATATGAAGATGAACCCACTCAACACTACTTGAGAATGTTGAAAAGCACTTTTGCTTTCTGTGGGCAAGGCATATCTTAAATTTGCCTCTCCCAAGACATGGAATCAGCAACTCTGTAGAAACCCTGGTTCTTTTTTGTTTTTTTAATCCTCACCCGAGGACATGCTTATTGATTTTAGAGAGAGAGAGAAAGGAAGAGAGAGAAAAACATTGATGTGAGAGAGCAACATCGCTCGGCTGCCTTCCCGCATGCATCCCAACTAGGGATTGATCCTGGAACCTTTCGATGTATGGGACAACACTTCAGCCAACTGAGCCACCCTGCCAGGGCGAGCCCTGGTTCATTTTCATGAAGAAGAATATTAAGACTCTGTGTATAGAAATGCATCTTCTTTGCTGGCAGTAAGCAAAATCTAAAAACAAGCCAGTCTGTTCTGCAGAGCCACCGAAAAGTTCAGGTTTGAGGACAACAGACAGTTCTGAAACTGGGGTAAAGTTGAGAGTGAAATAGGATTAGTTGAAAGTCTATTTAAGAAGCAATTAGACACCAGATCCAATTCCCCACATAATACAGCTGGGCAACTCTCCTTTTACCAAAACAGGACCTTTTAAGAAAACTAAGAATAAAAAAGAACTTCTTTAACCCCTTCAAGGGCATTTAGTGGTTGCTGTGATACTCTGCCAAGATTTCCCTTCAGGACTGCGGAGTCTTCTTAGCTGGTGGGAAGGTTGGCAGCTGACAGCTCTCAATTGAATCACTCTCCAGGCATTGCCCTCAGGCCAAAAGACTCTTCACTCAGGGTCATACTCAGTACCTGAGGGCAACCCTTACCCAATGCCTGGTTGATGTGGGGTATAAAGGCCAGGCCCCTTTGTCTCAAAGTAGGACAACTCTCTGAAAGGGGCATGACTATACCAGGAGGAAACAGAGAAGTGGAACTTTTTTTTAAAGAAAAGATATCATTTATTTTATCAGGAGCAAAAATGTAAAGTACCAATGATGAATATTTTAAAAGATATCTTGCTTGGCTGGTGTGGCTCAATTGGTTGAGCATCATCCCATTGCCAGTTTGATCCCCGGGTCAGGGCACGTGAGGGAGGCAACTAATTGATGTTTCTCTCTCACATCCATGTTTCTCTCTCCCTCACTCTCCCTTCCTTTCTCTGTAAAATTAATAAAAATATATATATTTTTAAAAGATTTACAAGTCTTTTCCTGAAAAAAATATATTGAAAAACATTTTTAAAGATTTTAATAAATAAATGGAAGGATATACCACATCTTTGTATTTGAAGACTCAATATAATAAAAATGTCAGTTTTTAAAAAAAACAAAACACACATACTAACTTGGTTTTTATTAATGCTATGTTAACTTAGCCCACTCCAATGACAAGAGCCTGAAAACACACATATTTTTATATTTTAATATATTTTATTGATTTTTTACAGAGAGGAAGGGAGAGGGATAGAGAATTAGAAACATTGATGAGAGAGAAACATCAATCAGCTGCCTCCTGCACACCCCCTACTGGAGAGGGGCCCACAACCAAGGTCCATGCCCTTGACCGGAATCGAACCCGGGACCCCTCAGTCCACAGGCCGACACTCTATCCACTGAGCCAAAACGGTCAGGGCTACAAGTAACTATTTTTTAATCTGCACCTGAGGATTTTTTTGTTGTTGTTTTGTTTTTTTAATTGATTTTTAGAGAGAGAGGAAAGGAGAGAGAAAGAGAAACATGGATTGGTTGCCGACTAGGACTCAAACCCCCCACTTATTAGTGTACAACTGCACTCCCCAGCCAGGGCTACTGACAGTTTTAATACTAGTCATTTTGTGCCAAATTCCATTTCGCCTTTTGAAAATCCTTAGGTAATGAACTCAACATTATTTTATTCTACATTCTTAAAGCCAATTATAGTGTCAGAAATTAGACCACATTAATATAAAAATGTATTACAGCCTCGCTGGTTTGGCTCAGTGGATAGAGCATTGGCCTGCGGACTGAAGGTCCCAGGTGCAATTTCAGCCAAGGGCACATGCCCGGGTTGCTGGCTCGATCTCCAGTAGGGGGCATGCAGGAGGCAGCCAATCAAGGATTCTCTCTCATCATTGATGTTTCTAACTATCTCTCCTCTCCCTTCCTTTCTGAAATCAATAAATACATATATATTTTAAAAATTCATCTACATATGTTTCTAACATTAATAAACAGTATCATTTGATCCATTTTGGGGTTAACTACTGTATGTGTTCATCATTTGTATTTTCATGTGCTTTTTAAAAATCTAGATGAGAAATATTCGATTATCTGACTTCACTGAATCCTTGAAAAAGATAAAACGCAGCGTGGGCCCTCAAACCTTAGAAGCATACATACGTTGGAACAAGGACTTTGGAGATACCACTGTTTAAGAAAATACCTTTGTAAGCCTGCAGAACATTTTCTTATCAAGGGAGAAACACACCATCTTCAGTGAATAGTTATCAGCTACAGAAACTAAGCCTAAGTTTACAGGACTTTTTAGAGTCTTATAATTATTTATGCATCCGAGAAGATAAACCATAAAACAAATTTAAATAAAATATACAATGCAAATGGAATATTTTGTTTAAGGCCTTCTTGCCTTGATAGTAATGGCTATCCCGATGGGCAGGGTAAGTTAGAGCACAATAAACACTGGTTCTGGTCTTCTTTACCAATTTAATCAGAATGTAAATAATAATTTATATATGTGTTGCAGATGAAAGTATTCAGAGACAGTAAAGGGTGAAAGACACAACAGCCATTGGTTGTCTTCTGATGTCTTTTTTTAAAATAGTAATTTTTCCCATTTTCCTCTTCTACTGTTGTCTTTACTATGGGTGATTGGAATGCCAAACATTTTCTTTTTTTTTTCCTTTTCTTTTTACAAATGTGTGCCAAATGAAACTTTTTTCTGTGTAACAGAAATAGGAAAAAGGATTTTGAAGGCTTTTTCTCCATAAAACTACAGACATTAAACAATTGTGTTCTTTTCACTTTTTTATTTTTCTAATTCCTTTCTACCAAACAATTTATAAAGCAATATGAGAGCAACAAAATAAGTCTAATAAAAGAGGAGAAATTTGCAAGTTTTGAGTCACTCTGTCATACAACATGTAGATCAATCCTTGTGTGACCACAGTACTTTTTAAAAAATATATTTGCCAGAAATCTATTGAGACTGTTAACTTATTCCTAATGGAATTTATTTCCTGCTAGAATTATCCTAATACTTAAGAAAGCCAATTTTAACAGCTGTAAAAGTGGTTCCTGTGTGAGAGAAGGGAAGTACTGGGAGCTAAGACATTTCTATTTTATGATTATTACTTTCTTACTGTTTACAGGATAATGATAAGCCAGTGGATCTACCATCTTTTATTCTTTATAATTATTAATCCCTTCAATGAAACTTTAAAAGTTACTGAATTTTTATAAATTGCATACATTTTGTAGGTTTCTTGTGCTCACTTTGTTAACAAACAACTTGTAGTCTGTTAATCTGCCTTTTGTTCCCCCAAAATGTACAGTAATTCCATTTCTTGTTTGTATAAGTATGCCTGAATTTTTATTATAAAAATGTCATTGTAGGAAGTAGAGACTCGTATTATGACCTTTTAAATATTGTAATAAAGGCAAATGGATATTTGCCCTTAGTTTACTGGTTAAAAGTTTGTTTACAGAAATTTTCTTTGGTGCTTTTATGTAAAATGCCGTGGGTGGAAAGAATAGTTTTACAGTAGGAACAAAGATTTTTTTTCATTTGGGAAAAATATCTTTGGTTTTGAGAGAACAAATTAAAACCTTGCCCCTGCTAGATAAGAATTTTATAATGAAGACACACATTCTTTTTTTTTTTTTTAACATTCTTCTTAGTTTTACTCTTGCTCTTGGTAAAATGTGACCAAGTTTTATTTTAAGCTGTGTTTCTTTCATAGAAGGACCGTGAAAATAGAATAATGATAATAGTAGAAGGTGTAAGGGGTTGGTTCGGTCTTTTTCAACATAGAAGTTGCTGAGATTTTTAAAATTAATATTAGACTTAGATTGTAACCTTTTAGATTTTGCATTGAACTCTGTGTCACATTCTTCCTAAAAGGTAATGCTTAAACATTAAATTATAGTGTGCTCTTCATGTTAATAAGGCAGAGTTTTGTAAGCTAAATTAAAACTTATTGATGCCCGCCCAGTGTGACTCAGTGATTGAATGTCGACCCATGAACCAGGAGGTCACACACCTGGGTTGTGGGCTCCATCCCCAATGGGGGGAGTCATGCAGGAGGTACCAATTGATGATTCTTTCTCATCATTGATGTTTCTATTTCTCTCTCCCTCTCCCTTCCTCTCTCTGAAATCAATAAAAACATTAAAAAAAAAGAAATAGATCATTAAAAAAAAAAAAAAGGACCTATTGAGGTACTGGTCTCTAAGCCAAGGGAAAGAATACTATCTTTCAAGATATCTTAAGTGTAAAAGCTTATTCTAAGACATTTTGCCCAATGAGGTTATCAGATCTCTGACCTGCAGTATGCTTTGTGCTTGGAAATAACTGGAGGAAAAGCAGATGCTAGAATTCTAATTTAAGTAAATATATAGTAGTCTTTGTTTATTCTTTATATTTTGTACAAAAAAAAACCTAGTTCTTTTGGTAGAATGAATTACAGTTTGGTTGTGGACTATAAGTCAAAAGATTTTCCTTTAAATGCTGGTTTCTATTTTAATCTGGTATTTTGTACTTTTCTTCACAAGAAATACATTAAAAGGTTTGGTTGCATAAAGTGGTGTTTATCCTAATGGACTTGAAATAAATTACAAACTTTATTTTGCCTTTAATTTTTTTATTTGAAACTTTTAGATTTCAGAGGTTGCAGTCTAGTAATGGAGTAGCTTGTATTGGATTAACTTTCTTGCCAACAATTGTAAACTTTGAATAAAATATAAAAGACTAGAGAGCAAACAGGCATCAACTGCACAAACTAATGTACTAGCTTTTACCCAGAGGGAAATTTCCAGTTTGTGCAGTGTGCTTGGAAATAGAATGTGACAGTCTTGCTCAGCTGAGGGATTGTTAGGGTCTTCTAGAACAGCTGGAAATTAGGAAGGAAATCTTGAAAAGGAGAGAGCTTCAAACATATAAGCCCCAAAATCTGTCTACAGATTCCTTTCAAATTGTACTTGTGAAAGGATTTGGAGATAGGAGAGGCAGTTAGGGAAGGGTCCATGGGAAAGGAATGCATACGTGAAGGACTGAAGGACAGAGCCAGCTCCAATACCACTACAGTGTTTATCTTACAAAAGGAAGGGTGAGAACCTGGTGAGCTTGGAAACTTTGAAACTGGTACTAGGCAGGGAAAGGGGGAAATTGGCCAATTAGGGGAAAACACGAGGCGCCATAAAACGAGGAAGGGTCCAGTTAGAAAGCATGTACAAAGAAGCTGTCAACATTTTATAAACCCTTAGACAAAGACTCACTGGGTCTTTTTCCCATTTTGGGGACCCCTCCCCAGGGGGAGATTTTATATGCCTGCAATAAATTTCCATGCTTTTGCTAAAAATCTTTTAGTCTGAGATTGTTTATTCACACTTCATAGGACAAGAACCTGGAATCCAGCTTGCCATTCTGGGTATCACTTGTGCAATGTAATATTCAGAGGAACCCAGCAGAAAGCAATAGTTGAATTTAAGGAACTGAGTAGAGGTAGCAACTGCTGGGGTAATACAGTTTGAAATTAAAATTCCACTAAAAGGAGTGTATACTTTGGGATACCCATTGAAACCAAAGAGCCATACCTTAGGAGGAAGGACAACAACCCAGAACTAAGCACTGTACTTTAGGACTTTGGACAAAATGGAAAGAAACTCATTGTAACAAAGTTTAAAATCAATCTTTCACAGCATCCAGGCTATACAGTGAGCTTGATTTTTCTTACTGTCAGAGAAAGTTATTACTTATGAATTCAAAAAGGGCAAAACCTAAAATGAAACCTGTGGGGTTCGGTTGAAATTGGATTTAAGAGTATGAATTCATGCCCTGGCCAGTTTTGCTCAGTGGATAGAGCATTGGCCTGCAGACTGAAGGGTCCCAGGTTCGATTCTGGTCAAGGGCACATGCCTGGGTCACAAGTTCGATCCCCACAGGAGGCAGCTGATCCATGATTCTCTCTCATCAAATGATGTTTCTATCTCTTGCCCTCTCCCTTCCTCTTTGAAATCAATAAAAAGATATTTTTTTAAAAAAGAGTATGAATTCATGATTGAAGACAAAAGTAGATAAGTGTAGAGACATGAGAATGTACATATATGCTCACATACGTATATTCTCTAATTCTCTTCATTGAGTTCTCATGGCTTGCCTTCAAAATTCTTCACTGTCTTATTCTGCTAAAGCTGCCACATTTTTACATGTTTTTTAGAGCAGCACCTCATTTCTTGTTATCAAAATCTTAGTCTACTTGGGCTAAGTATCACAGAGTGGGTGGCTTAAATAACAGAAGTTTATTTTCACAGTTCAGAATGGTGGCAAATCCCAGATAAAGGCCTATTTGGTTTCTGGTGAGAGCTCTCATTGGCTTGCAAATAGCCACCTTCTTGCTGTGTCCTCATGTGGCAGAGAGTCAGCAAGTTCTCTGGTGTCTCTGATGAGGGCACTAATCTACCATCATGAAGGTCTCATCCTCATGACCTCATCAAACCCTGATTGTCTCCCAAAGATCCCACATCCAGATACAATCACATTGGGATGTAGGGCTTCAATGTACAAATTTTTAGGGGGAACACAAACATTCTGTCCCATAAGGAACAAGGGTTCCTTGGTGAAATGGCCAATTCCAGGGTTGGGGCAAAGAACATAAAATGGCAGGCACAAGTAGTTTACAGTTGTGAGTATACAAAACAGTTTATTCTTGTATTGTTTATTATTGTATTTTTATATGTATAACTGTAAACCTACTTTTGTTTCCTCCTGTACGTGATGAACCTGGGATATCTTGTGCCAGAAAAGAAGTTCTCACAGACTGGCAAGGATGACCCTGGATGTTGTGACTTGGTTGGAACGTCCCCCCATGCATGCGGGGTTCTGGGTTTGATTTCCAGTCAGGGCACATACTTAGGTTGTGGGTTTGATCCCTGGTGGGCCTGGAGCGGAGGCAACTGATGGATGTTTCTATCTCTCCCCCTCTCCCTCCTTCTCTTTAAAATCAATAAAAACATACCCTTGGGTGAAGATTAAAAAAAAAGATTGGTATGGATGAATCATTGATTGGAATGACTCCCACTGGACAACTCTGAACATCAAAATAAGTAATTATAGTAGTGGGTTATAATCCATCAGGTAAAATAAACCATAAGCCAATGTGGCTATACAAATACTATATAAATTATACATATATACAAGAAGATACATATATAAGAACTAATTGAAAGTGTGATGAAGAATGAGATATTGTCCTAGCCGGTTTGGCTCAGTGGACAGAGCGTTGGCCTGCAGACCAAAGGGTCCCAGGTTCAATTCCAATCAAGGGCACATACCTCGGTTGCAGACTCCTCTCCGGCCAAGGCCCTAGTTGGGGCTGTGCAGGAGGCAATTGATGTTTCTCTCTGTCTGTCTAACATTCTTTCTAAAAATCAATGAAAAAAAATATCCTCCAGTGAGGGTTAAAGAGAGAGAGAGAGAGATACATGGTTGAGAGAGAGAGAGAGAGAGAGAGAGAGAGAGAGAGAGACAGACATGGTTTCAAAGTACATCTCCAGCCCTAGCCAGTTTGGCTCAGTGGGTAGAGCGCCCTCCCGCGGACTGAAGAATCCGGGCTTCGATTCTGTTCAAGAGTATATACCTCGTTTGCATGCTCAATCCCCAGCCCCAGTCGGGGCACGTAGGGAAGGCAACCAAAAGATGTGTCTCTCACACATCTATGTTTCCCTCTCTCTGTCTCTCCCCCTTCCTTCCACTCTCTCTAAACATCAATGGAAAATAGCCTCAGGTGAAGATTAACAACAACAACAAAACATAAGGTTATCATTTAAAAAAAGAAAAAGTACACCTCCACAAAATATTAATTAGAAAGGGAAAGATATTTTTAGTGGAAAAATATAGCAGAGGTCACCTTAATCTAATGGTGAAAATTATCAATGGGCCACATTTCAATAATGGGTTCAATGAGAAAAATGCAGGATCACCTCTGTAGCATTCCCGTCCAAGATGTATAACCTGAATTTACGCCAGGAGCACGCTACAAAATAACTGCCATGTAATTTCCAAAAGCGGCACTATCAAGAAAGTCAAGCAAAACCTTTCCATACCGAAGGGATTAAACAGAATGACAACGGCACGCCACCCGTGGTTGAGACCTAGTTGTTTCGGATCTTAACCCTCCACCCAACTCCTTGAAAGGCTAGGAGTCGCTCTAGCCGGCTCCTCCACCTCTATGGAACGCAAGGGCGGCGGAGAAGAGGGGGTGTGGGAACCGGAAGCCAGGGCACGCAATTCCGTCCCCGCCTCGCTTGCAGCCAATCGGCCTCTGACGCTCCACCCCTTCCGCTCTAGGGAAACTCCAGCTCCCAGAGCGTCTTCCGGCGGGAGCGGGGCCGCTCCTTACCATGGTGAGTTGGCCGGGGGGTGGAGGGTTTCTGTAGGTGTTTCCTCTTACTCTCTCTCTCGTCCTGCAGCCGCCTGGATGCCGCAGCTGCGCGGAGGAGGGGTCGTCGGAGTTGTGCTCGGGCCCCGGGGAGAGGCGGCTGGCTCCCGAAAGATTTTTCCCGGAGCTCTGATTCCTCCGCGCTCCCTCACCTTGTTCCTTTGCCCCCGGTGGCCCCGGGCGGCTCCAGGCCGAGCTTTCAGCTCCTGCCTGTTGATGGCTTCCTCCTGCCGAGATTTCCTTCGTATACAAATAAGTCTTTGCGGGCGCCAGCGCCTGCAGCACAGACTAAAGATCGGAAAGCAAGTGCACAGCAGAAACGACCGTGACAGTGATGTTTACGGCAGGGACGCTAGCAGCGGCATAAGCAGAGGGTGATGAGTAGCGTATCGAGGCCGATACCCACTCTGCAACCGGCCTTGATTGGGTGCCAGGTGGCCTGATTCGGCAGCAGCTGTCAGCAGGCCAGTGAGTGGAGAAAGTCGAGGTGGTAGAGCATCGAATGGCAGCCAGCTTTTTCTGTGATTGTAAACCCCAGAACACCTTGTGGCTTGGGGAATGTGTTAAATCTAAATCTTATTAGGTGGATTTGCCATTCCGTGCTTGTAGAAATCAAGTATGTAGTACTCTGAATCTTATCTAAAGATAAGCCGTTGATTGTGATTTCAGCGTCAAAAGAAGTACAACATATTTTATTTAAAAAGTTATTGGACCCCTTATGGATAGCCTACAGGTGAGAAGGGGACCACATGTCTGTGCCTAAGCCATTGTCACTCATAATTAAATTTCCTTGAATGAATATGGTTGGAAAAATGTTCACATCCTCTATCTTTTGGAAAGTTCCTGTAATCCCTACTTACACACAGAAAGTGGGTAAATAGCCCTAGTTGGTTTGGCTCAGTGGACAGAGCGTCAGCCTGCGGACTGAAGGGTCCCAGGTTCGATTCCAGTCAAGGGCACATGCCCGCGTTGCAAGCTCGATCCCCAGTGGAGGGCATGCAGGAGGCAGCCGATCATGATTCTGTCTCATCATTGATGTTTCTGTCTCTATTTCCCTCTCCCTTGCTCTCTGAAATCAATAAAAGTATATTTTTTAAAAAAAAGAAAGTGGGTAAACGTTTACCTTTTGGCTGACCAAATAGCCTCCAGTTGCACTCTCTTCAAAACATTCACCACTGTGCAGCCAGAGTTAAATTTATAAGATTTGACTATGCCACGCCTTTGCTTAAAGTTCTTCAATTTTTTTCTATAGCCCTCAAGATAAAGTACTGTTTAGCATGACTTGCAAAGCCATCTGTTGTGAAGCGTCTTACTGTTAAACAGCTTCCATTTACTCATTCATACATCTATATTCCAGCCACAGTGAGCTGCTTGCAGATCTGCTGTAGAATTAGGCCTTTGCACCCAATTTGTACTTGCTATTCTACCTGCCAGAATCATTCATCTCCTATCCCCCATCCTTATCGGTATAACCCTTACACGTTAGTTAGTCTCTTTCATGAGCCTTTCTGCCATGGGTCAAGATTCTGGTAGGTGCCTCCTTTATGCTTCCATGATAATGTGGGGCTTTATACCAATAATATCTATAGCCCTTACCAGGCTATGGTAAAATTGGGTATTTACTTGTCTTTCTTACTTTCCAGACTGTAAGTTCTTTAAGAGCAGGACCAATGAATGCACTCCTATTACCAGAGCTTTGTGCAGTGCCTGGTCCTGTTTTATAAAACACTGAATAAATAACTGTGGCACTAAATTTTTATGCTTGAAACAGTAATACAGGGAAATAGAGCATTTAAGGTTTGTTTTTAAAGTTTTTGGGAAGAAATCTTATCAGTCCCCCATTATGTATTATTAAAGACATGCTATGTATGCATAAAGCACAGTGCTATGTTAGAAAATGTAAAGGAAATATAACTCTAGTCATTAGTGAAGTTACTAAAAAAAGGAATTAAAATTGCAAGATGACGAGATGAAGGCTATCCCATGGTTAAGTTCGAAGTAAGCATAAAAAAGACACTGTAGTTTAGAATATCTAGAAAGGCTTCATGTAGGAAGTGAAACATGGCAATTGAGCAATCCTGCCTTACTCTAATACTCTGAATCTATTATACATTACTCTCACTTGATCAGGAAACAGGCCAAGAAGCTTGCTAAGTGTTACAGGGCTGTTAGAGTTTGGGCTAGACAAGTCTTGCCTTTTCACTTGAAAGTGGTATAATCATCATACATGAGGTACAACTGTCGAGTTAGAGTTGTGGATTCCTATTTGGAGCAAGAGATAAAACAAAAGAAACAGGCTAAATAATTGAAAGCTTTAATTTCCACATTTTAAAATTTGGAGTTTATCCTAATAGCGATGGAGAGCCAATATAATTTGGGAGTGACCTGAATGTTAGGATTTTTATTTTATTTTCAATATCAGATTGGCATTAGAAATGGCCCCCTGTGTTTTATTCACTTTCATTGTCTTAAAACTTAAATAATTGAAGGTGGGCTGAAGTTAGAAGATACCCAGTGATAACAGTAGTAAGCAGAATTCTCTTTGGAACCAAAATATCCCACACGTAATTCTTTAAGAACAGAGTATACTGATTAGTATTGATTACCATTCCAAAGGAAAATAGTATATTTTCAACTGAATTGGCTTAGCACTTTAGGGTTATATACTTAAAGTACTTTTTGATTTATTATTTTTTTATTATGGAAAACTTCAAACATACATAAAGTAGAGAAAATATAATGAGTTTTAACCTGATACCCAGTTCCACTGCTTTCCATGGAGCTTCAGTGTTTGAGTCAAATTGGACAACGTTAGTAAGCTAGAAATGTAGTATATTGTTAAGGTGAATATGACCTTTACCATCTAGGAAAGTATTTTGTTAAACCCAGATGTGGCACTTAGCAATAAAATTATGTATGACAATTGAAAATTATGAAAGATTTTTTTTCCCCTAGAGACAATTGCTTTTGATTTTTTCCCCCACAGTTTATCTTTCCAGGGTTTTTGTTTGTATTTAGGGTATTGTCTTCCAATGTGAAAGTTATAGTAAAACTGATAGATTTTTTCCTTCCTAGCTTCTTGGTTTTATGTACTATTAAGAAAAGTCTTCAGCTGGTTTGGCTCAGTGGATAGAGCGTCGGCCTATGGACTGAAGGGTCCCGGGTTCGATTCCACTCGGGGTTCGATACCCAGGTTGCAGGATCGATCCCCAGTAGGGGGTGTACAGGAGGCAGCCGATCGATGATTTTCTCTCATCATTAATTTCTCTCCCTCTCCCTCTCTGAAATAAATAAATAATAAATAAAAAAGAAAAGTCTTCTCCAACTCCAAGATTGTAAAATTATACATTAGTAGTTTCTTCAAATACTCTATAGTTTTGTATTTTAATTTTAAAACAAAAAAATTTTAAATCTAAATAAATTTTGAAAAAGCAAAAAAATAAAACTAAATTAGAGTAAGGGGTATAGTAGGGATCCAGATTTACCTTTTCCTAAACACCATTTATTGATTAACTCATATTTTCTCCCATGATGTTGGGATGCCATAATCATAAGCTAATTTTCCATGTGTGCTTGAACTCTCCTTTATGCTAAGGCTTTCCCACATGGTTTCCTGATCTTGAATAGTTAATCCCACTCTAGTCACCACTCAGTCTCTTCTCTGATTGATAACCCTACTGCCAGGCCCTTTCTCTGCTAGCCCCAAACCATGTGCTAGCAGGAGCCACGGACGTCAAGTACTTTGAATGCCTAAGAAAGAGCCTCAGAGGCTTCACTAAAGTAAGTTTTACCAACCCTTTCATATATAAAGTTTTGATTAGGTAAATTGAAATATTTTCTTTCCAGTAGAGCCATTTAACAAACTTTTTGCTTTTCTGGTTCAAAATTGCCTTATCCAATGAAGTATGGTCTGGAGCTAAAAGGTCTGGCTTTGAATTTCTCATCAGCCATTTACTATCATTGTGCCCTTGGAAAACTTACTAAAATTTTTTTCCACCTCCTGGAATTATTGTGGGAGTTAAATAGATAAATATATGTCCGGTGTCTAGAATAAGTGGCACGTATTGAGCATTCAATAAGTGTTAGTTGTTATTACTATATTACATCACAGAACTATGAAGAATAGGTACTTAAATACTGATTTGTATATTTTTGTTTGTTTTAAAGGGGACAATTCATCTCTTTCGAAAACCACAAAGATCTTTTTTTGGGAAGTTATTACAGGAGTTTGGACTTGTAGCAGCTGACAGAAGGGTAAGTTATTTTTATTCCTTAACCTAATTTTAATATTTGCACAAACATGACATTGAAAAAAAAAGGTAATTTTTAAGGCAAATAGAAATCTCTTAATCCCACCACAACCCGGGCATATGCCCTGACTGGGAATGGAACCATTATCTCCTGTTTCATAGGTCAACATTCAACCACTGAGCCCGCCAGCTGGGCATATCTGCTTAATTTTAATATCTCCAAATAACTGCCTTCTCACTAATTTCTTACAACTCTACTTTCAAATAATCATACGTCTCCTTTCCTTGTAGGGAGTGGAGTAGGACAAAAATGAAAAACACTTCACTTGATCTCTTCTTTTTTTATTTTTAGAATGCCCTTCTTCCTCTAATTAATTCCTAGCTATTTTCAAGGTGTATATCAGGTCCTCTCTCTTTTATGAACTTCCAAACTGTGATAATCTTTCCCCCTTATGTGGTCCTACTGCATATAACTTATTGGGAAATAACTAAGTACTGCCCTTTGGGGAGGGGTGGGTAACTTTATTTTGATATAATTTCAAAGTTACAAAATTAGTATAAGAAATTCCCTTATGCCCTGTACTCAGATTCACAACTGCTTACATTTTTGCTCCATTTGCTCTATCACTGTCTTTATGTACATTTTTTATGGAAACAAAATGATACTTGAGTTTATGTGTCAGAATTTATGTATGTATGTATGTTTGTATTTATGAATTTACTAGAGGCCCAGTGCACAAAATTCGTGCACAGGTAGGGTCCCTAGGCCTGGCCAGCGATCAGGGCTGATGGGGAACTTCCAGCTGCCAGCCAGGGCCTTCCTTCATTCCACGCCGCCCCCTGGTGGTCAGTGCATAGTGAGCTGTCAAACTCCCTGTCGGTCAAACTCCTGAGGGGACAATTTGCACATTAGCCTTTTATTATATAGGATTTTATTTTTGTTAATTTTCACCCGAAGATATTTTTTCCATTGGTTCTTATAGAGAGGGGGGAGAGACACAGAGAGAGAAACATCAATGTGAGAGAGACACATTGATTGGCTATCTCCTGCACTCACCCTGACTGGGGTCAGGGATCGAGCCTGCAACCGAGGTACATGCCCTTGACCAAAATCGAACCTGGCACCCTTTAGTCCACAGTCCTACGTTCTATCCACTGAGTCAAACTGGCTAGGGTTCAGAATTTATTTTTTTCATGAGTAATTCCCCTTTTGGAATTATTCTTTTACATTTATATGTTATAATATATACAACTTGGTTAATGATAATTTTGATAAATTTAGAAAATGTGACACT
>NW_005371933.1:850413-856918 GCF_000412655.1 Myotis brandtii | reverse complement strand
AAGCTTGCTAAGTGTTACAGGGCTGTTAGAGTTTGGGCTAGACAAGTCTTGCCTTTTCACTTGAAAGTGGTATAATCATCATACATGAGGTACAACTGTCGAGTTAGAGTTGTGGATTCCTATTTGGAGCAAGAGATAAAACAAAAGAAACAGGCTAAATAATTGAAAGCTTTAATTTCCACATTTTAAAATTTGGAGTTTATCCTAATAGCGATGGAGAGCCAATATAATTTGGGAGTGACCTGAATGTTAGGATTTTTATTTTATTTTCAATATCAGATTGGCATTAGAAATGGCCCCCTGTGTTTTATTCACTTTCATTGTCTTAAAACTTAAATAATTGAAGGTGGGCTGAAGTTAGAAGATACCCAGTGATAACAGTAGTAAGCAGAATTCTCTTTGGAACCAAAATATCCCACACGTAATTCTTTAAGAACAGAGTATACTGATTAGTATTGATTACCATTCCAAAGGAAAATAGTATATTTTCAACTGAATTGGCTTAGCACTTTAGGGTTATATACTTAAAGTACTTTTTGATTTATTATTTTTTTATTATGGAAAACTTCAAACATACATAAAGTAGAGAAAATATAATGAGTTTTAACCTGATACCCAGTTCCACTGCTTTCCATGGAGCTTCAGTGTTTGAGTCAAATTGGACAACGTTAGTAAGCTAGAAATGTAGTATATTGTTAAGGTGAATATGACCTTTACCATCTAGGAAAGTATTTTGTTAAACCCAGATGTGGCACTTAGCAATAAAATTATGTATGACAATTGAAAATTATGAAAGATTTTTTTTCCCCTAGAGACAATTGCTTTTGATTTTTTCCTCCACAGTTTATCTTTCCAGGGTTTTTGTTTGTATTTAGGGTATTGTCTTCCAATGTGAAAGTTATAGTAAAACTGATAGATTTTTTCCTTCCTAGCTTCTTGGTTTTATGTACTATTAAGAAAAGTCTTCAGCTGGTTTGGCTCAGTGGATAGAGCGTCGGCCTATGGACTGAAGGGTCCCGGGTTCGATTCCACTCAGGGTTCGATACCCAGGTTGCAGGATCGATCCCCAGTAGGGGGTGTACAGGAGGCAGCCGATCGATGATTTTCTCTCATCATTAATTTCTCTCCCTCTCCCTCTCTGAAATAAATAAATAAATAAATAAAAAGAAAAGTCTTCTCCAACTCCAAGATTGTAAAATTATACATTAGTAGTTTCTTCAAATACTCTATAGTTTTGTATTTTAATTTTAAAACAAAAAAATTTTAAATCTAAATAAATTTTGAAAAAGCAAAAAAATAAAACTAAATTAGAGTAAGGGGTATAGTAGGGATCCAGATTTACCTTTTCCTAAACACCATTTATTGATTAACTCATATTTTCTCCCATGATGTTGGGATGCCATAATCATAAGCTAATTTTCCATGTGTGCTTGAACTCTCCTTTATGCTAAGGCTTTCCCACATGGTTTCCTGATCTTGAATAGTTAATCCCACTCTAGTCACCACTCAGTCTCTTCTCTGATTGATAACCCTACTGCCAGGCCCTTTCTCTGCTAGCCCCAAACCATGTGCTAGCAGGAGCCACGGACGTCAAGTACTTTGAATGCCTAAGAAAGAGCCTCAGAGGCTTCACTATAGTAAGTTTTACCAACCCTTTCATATATAAAGTTTTGATTAGGTAAATTGAAATATTTTCTTTCCAGTAGAGCCATTTAACAAACTTTTTGCTTTTCTGGTTCAAAATTGCCTTATCCAATGAAGTATGGTCTGGAGCTAAAAGGTCTGGCTTTGAATTTCTCATCAGCCATTTACTATCATTGTGCCCTTGGAAAACTTACTAAAATTTTTTTCCACCTCCTGGAATTATTGTGGGAGTTAAATAGATAAATATATGTCCGGTGTCTAGAATAAGTGGCACGTATTGAGCATTCAATAAGTGTTAGTTGTTATTACTATATTACATCACAGAACTATGAAGAATAGGTACTTAAATACTGATTTGTATATTTTTGTTTGTTTTAAAGGGGACAATTCATCTCTTTCGAAAACCACAAAGATCTTTTTTTGGGAAGTTATTACAGGAGTTTGGACTTGTAGCAGCTGACAGAAGGGTAAGTTATTTTTATTCCTTAACCTAATTTTAATATTTGCACAAACATGACATTGAAAAAAAAAGGTAATTTTTAAGGCAAATAGAAATCTCTTAATCCCACCACAACCCGGGCATATGCCCTGACTGGGAATGGAACCATTATCTCCTGTTTCATAGGTCAACATTCAACCACTGAGCCCGCCAGCTGGGCATATCTGCTTAATTTTAATATCTCCAAATAACTGCCTTCTCACTAATTTCTTACAACTCTACTTTCAAATAATCATACGTCTCCTTTCCTTGTAGGGAGTGGAGTAGGACAAAAATGAAAAACACTTCACTTGATCTCTTCTTTTTTTATTTTTAGAATGCCCTTCTTCCTCTAATTAATTCCTAGCTATTTTCAAGGTGTATATCAGGTCCTCTCTCTTCTATGAACTTCCAAACTGTGATAATCTTTCCCCCTTATGTGGTCCTACTGCATATAACTTATTGGGAAATAACTAAGTACTGCCCTTTGGGGAGGGGTGGGTAACTTTATTTTGATATAATTTCAAAGTTACAAAATTAGTATAAGAAATTCCCTTATGCCCTGTACTCAGATTCACAACTGCTTACATTTTTGCTCCATTTGCTCTATCACTGTCTTTATGTACATTTTTTATGGAAACAAAATGATACTTGAGTTTATGTGTCAGAATTTATGTATGTATGTATGTTTGTATTTATGAATTTACTAGAGGCCCAGTGCACAAAATTCGTGCACAGGTAGGGTCCCTAGGCCTGGCCAGCGATCAGGGCTGATGGGGAACTTCCAGCTGCCAGCCAGGGCCTTCCTTTCCACGCCGCCCCCTGGTGGTCAGTGCATATCATAGTGAGCTGTCAAACTCCCTGTCGGTCAAACTCCTGAGGGGACAATTTGCACATTAGCCTTTTATTATATAGGATT
Organism: Myotis brandtii; assembly: GCF_000412655.1. Lineage (NCBI taxonomy): Eukaryota > Metazoa > Chordata > Mammalia > Chiroptera > Vespertilionidae > Myotis > Myotis brandtii. Next base: position 853,877 of record NW_005371933.1, on the reverse strand, counting down.
TTATTTTTGTTAATTTTCACCCGAAGATATTTTTTCCATTGGTTCTTATAGAGAGGGGGGAGAGACACAGAGAGAGAAACATCAATGTGAGAGAGACACATTGATTGGCTATCTCCTGCACTCACCCTGACTGGGGTCAGGGATCGAGCCTGCAACCGAGGTACATGCCCTTGACCAAAATCGAACCTGGCACCCTTTAGTCCACAGTCCTACGTTCTATCCACTGAGTCAAACTGGCTAGGGTTCAGAATTTATTTTTTTCATGAGTAATTCCCCTTTTGGAATTATTCTTTTACATTTATATGTTATAATATATACAACTTGGTTAATGATAATTTTGATAAATTTAGAAAATGTGACACTGACATTTGAAGTAAGTTGCACTTATTCCTTTGAATATTAAAAGTATGAACTATAGCAACTTGAACAGATTTGGTGAAATTTATCAGCAGTATGCAAATAAGAATGGTTTTCTTTTTCACAGTCCTGGAAGATATTGCTGTTTGGTGCAATAAACTTAACTTGTACTGGCTTCCTGCTTATGTGGTGCAGTTCCACTAATAGTATAGGTATGTCACCAATCTTACTTTTATTGTGTTAATCATTAGTTTTCACTTTTGTTCTTTTATTTATTTATTTATTTTTATTGATTTCAGAGAGGAAGGGGGAGAGAGAGAGATAGAAATGTCAACCATGAGAGAGAATCATTGATCAGCTGCCTCCTACACACATACCTGCCCTCCCTCAGTGGGGATCAAGCCTGCAACCCAGGCCCTAACCAGGAATCGAATCGTGACCTGATTCATAGATTGACGCTCAACCACTGAGCAACACTGACCGGGCCACTTTTATTATTCTGATTTTTAAAATTGATTTGTGAGAGAGAGGAAGGGAAATAGAGAGAGAAACATCAATTTATTGTTCCACTTATATGTTCCCTGATCAGGGATAGAACCCACAACCTTGGCATGTCAGGATGATGCTGTAACTAATTGAGCTACCCAGCCAGGACTTATGATTCTGATTTTTAGTAAAGGTACAGCTTCCTTTATCTAGAATATATTATTCTGAAATATAACTAAAAAAATTTAAATGGGAAAAATCTATATGAAAATTGCCTTGAAAACTATTGTTTTGCTCCATTGTTAGGCATTATCTTTTGGAATGAGCTATATTTTTTTAAATACTTTAAATCTATTTGAAAAATTAAGATTCTTTCTTATTGTGATATATTAGTACTTTGGTCTATGCAGTTTATAAGTAGAATTTTGAGACTTATTGGATTTTTTTTGAAAGAAGAAACATGTAATTTGTTTATTGTGTCTTGACCTCTTATATTTTTATGTACCATGCTTTTTCATCCTGCTACTCAAAGAATATATTTTAATATATTAGATCAAGTGCTTCAGATGACAGAAGAAGGCAAAAAAATGTGCTCACAGGTCTTTTGAGCATATACTGCTTTATTTAGAATTTAACTTCTAAAGGAGCTTTTGTACTACGATGCTCTATCCAGTGAGCCAAACCGGCTAGGGCTCTAAAGGAGCTTTTGTACTGACTTTGACTACATATATTAATCAAATTTACTAAATAAATGGCAAATTATTCAGTTAATGAATGACTCAAATTTTTATGGTGCAGGGAGGTAATGAACAATTTCTGTGATTTGCTATATTTCTTAACCATGGATTCAGTAACGTTTTAATTGTTTTGCAGCTTTAACTGCCTATACTTACCTGACCATTTTTGATCTATTTAGGTAAGTTTTTAAAAATCTACTAATAGTTTGAAGCTAATAAATAATTTGTCACACTGTTTTCTTTGTTTAAAGAAAAGTAATCTGTGAAATAAGTAAAATTATCAATATAGAACATATATACAAAAATAAATTAGCATAAATACTGGAAGAAAATATCCCATTTACATAGCAACAGAAAAGATAATATCCTGGCATTAGCTCAGGTGCTTCAGTGCCTACCTGTGGGTGAGTCAGCTGTGGCTAGGGAGCAGGGTCACATAAGAACATATTAGGTCCCACTGTAACTGTATATGGAGAAACAAATACGGGGCATTAGTAGCTAAGAAGTGAGTAATTATGAGCTAAAGAGACAATCTATTGGCTCCATGGGGCTTTTCATATTTCCATATAAGTGTTGCGAAATACTTTTATATCTTCAAGATCCATGCCATACAAATATGTCATAAGGGTGTCTTTACATTAATCACATAATTAAGTCCACTTGATTGGTCTAAAACCATCTGAATTGAATTACCTGAAATTTACATGTAGTAAGTTGTTTTAGAGTGAATCTCCACTACACTTAGAAAATGATCATTTTGTCCCATACAGAATGTTGTTAAGGTGTTGTTAATATTAGGTTACATTTTATCAAAGATTAAATAAAGTTTATAAAAGTTAAGATTTATTGTATATGCCTAGAATGAAATACATTACTATTATTATTACTGTGTCATTTTTTGAATGCTCAGTTATGGAAACTATTTAGGGTGGATAAGTTATTGAGCAGAGAAGGTATGGATTTAGGTTCTGTTTAACCAACTTGATGATGTATCATCCTCTTTCAGTTTCTCCACATGTTAAAACTGCCATGTATTAGGATGCTCATTGTGAATAGATTATAACTTATTAAATAAGTTAATTTAGTCTGTATAAATAGTGATAAATTTCAGTAATTTAGTAATTCTGAAAACTTAATTTCTTCCTGCATATTCTCTTCTAGTTGTAGATCTAACACTAAATTTATTTTTCTTTTTACTTAGTTTAATGACATGTTTAATAAGTTACTGGGTAATGATGAGGAAACCCAGCCCTGTCTATTCATTTGGGTAAGTTCAAATTATTTTATTTTCTGCTAACTTATTGCTATTAAAATAGTAGTTATATCTATAATAAGAAAAGCTCTATAATAATAAAAGTGTAATATGCTAATTAGACCCGACAGCCGAACAGCAGAACGACCGTCCAGACAACCTTCCGGATGAAGCCGGGCTGCGGTGGCTGTGAGGGTGGAGGCAGCCGGGGCTGGGAGAGCTGAGCCCCTTGCATGAATTTTATGCATCTGGCCTCTAGTTAGTCAATAAAGGGCTAGCTACACTAGTTCTAGAAAATAAATGCTGCCTGCATAGTGGAATAATCAAATAGTGAAAGTAGATAGAAAAAGGTCTTGCAAGTGAATTCTAGCTAAGAAACATGAATATTTAAATTTGTCATATTAAAATGTTCACATTATGTTATTTTCTATTTTATAAAACAAATATAGAATTTTCAAATTAAGTTCTTTAGTTTTGGGGAATCTCATTTTATTTTATTTATTAAATATATTTTTATTGATTTCAGAGAGGAAGGGAGAGAGGGATAGAAACATCAATGATGAGAGAGAATCATTGATTGACTGCCTCCTGCATGCCCCCCACTGGGAATTGAGCCTGCAACCTGGGCATGT
>NW_005371933.1:823746-850312 GCF_000412655.1 Myotis brandtii | reverse complement strand
ATCCCCAGTAGGGGGTGTGTAGGAGGCAGCCAGTCAATGATTCTCTCTCATCATTGATGTTTCTCTCTCTCTCCCTCTCCCTTTCTCTCTGAAATCAACAAAAATTAAAAATTTAAATAGGAGAGTACAGAGGATTTTCATGTAAGTGTGTCTTCTAGATGTTAAAGTAAATGTGATATATTTTAACATAAATGCAGTGGTAAAGATGGATTTTAAAAAAAAAAATTTTATTGATTTTTTTTTATGGAGAGGGATAGAGAGTTGGAAACATCGATGAGAGAGAAACATCGATCAGCTGCCTCCTGCACACCTCCTACTGGGGATGTGCCCGCAACCAAGGAACATGCCCTTGACCAGAATCAAACCTGTGACCCTTGAGTCTACAGTTGATCAGCTGCCTCCTGCACACCGCCTACTGGGGATGTGCCCGCAACCAAGGTACATGCCCTTGACCGGAATCAAACCTGTGACCCTTGAGTCCACAGGCCGACGCTCTATCCACTGAGCCAAACCAGTCAGAGCTAAAGATGGATTTTTATATTAAGACTGGATTTTTTTATAGCAATGGACTAAAGAATTTGAGTTTTCTGTTTCTATAGTTTTAGAAAATACTGAAAGTTGAAAGATAGTCTTTTATATTAGAGGTTTTAAAAAATATCTATTAGAGCCCAGCTGTTGTGGCTCAGTGGTTGAGCATAGACCTATGAACTAAGAGGTCACAGTTCAATTCTCAGTTGGGGCACATGCCCGGGTTGTGGGCTCGGTCCCCAGTGGAAGGCATGTGAGAGACAACTGGTTGATGATTCTCTCTCATCATTGATGTTTCTATCTCTCTCCCTCTCCCTTCCTCTCTGAAATATATATCCATATATATATGAAAAATATGAGTTCCTTCAATTTAAGGAAACAACTTGAAAAAAGAATTTTACTTTGGTAAAGAAATTCTTGGACCAAACTTACTCTTGTCTTCAACATATCATTCATTGGGATTATGTTCTTTTGAACAATATTAGGATTGTTTTTGTTTTGTTTTGTTTCTACTTAAACAGTGGGACAAAGTAAACGTAAGATGTTAATGCAAAATGAAGATATAAGTGTCACTGACATTTGGTAGAGTTGGATTATTACTATGATAATCAATTGTCAGGTATAAATATTTATATTTGAAAATCTGTGACTCTGACCCAAGTCTTTTGGTTGTTAAGTGACAGAAATCCAACTCAAAACTAGTTTGGGGAGTAAATGGGGACTTTGATAATTTAGTAATTATGTGTATAAGTATAATAAGTGGTTAAAATCATGAACTTTGGAGCCAGAGTGCCTGAGTTTAAAAACCTGACTCCTCCACTTGTTAGTTACCTGACTCTAAACAGTTACTTTTTCTCTTTGTGTTTCAAGTTTCTTATCTCTCTCTTTTTTTTTTAAGTGGATAAAGTAACCCTCATAAGGTGAGGTAAAATGAGGTAATATGTTAAGCACTTTGACCTTATCTAATACGAGATGAGTCAATTAAGTGTTAGCTGTTAATTAGATAATAGTTATTTCCAGAAAAATAAGAGCCATAAGCGGGTCCTGGGAATGTATGTTGTATAAATAGGCACTCTTTTTATCTGTATGTTTATTTTAGAAACTCCGTAGTCTGTTCTAACCATGGTTGGCTTATAGTAAGCACATATGTATATTGAATGAGTGAATACATGAATGTAAATGTATTCTAAAGGTACTGCTTTGTGAATTGAAAGAATTTTGCTGACCTAATGAACTTTCTGATTTCAGATTTGAAAGATTGGAAGTCCTGGCTGTGTTTGCCTCCACAGTCTTGGCACAGTTGGGAGCTCTCTTTATATTAAAGGAAAGGTACATTTGTGTATGATGTTACTGTCATTCTAAATTCCATCTGTGTTACCTTTGGGAACATAAAGAATCTAGTGAGAGACAGTCTGGTTTATAGGGTATACAAATTAAGATGAATAGTGCTGGAGTTGTTTGTTTGTTTGTTTGTTTGTTTGTTTGTTAGAGGAAGGGAGAGGGATAGAGAGTTAGAAACATTGATGAGAGAGAAACATCGATCAGCTGCCTCCTGCACACCTACTGGGGATGTGCCCACAACCAAGGTACATGCCCTTGACCAGAATCGAACCCAGGACCCTTCAGTCCAGTGCTCTATCCACTGAGCCAAACTGGTTAGGACATTGTGCTGGAGTTTTGATAGTACAGTTTATTCATATTTTAGACTATTCTCCCTCCTTTTCGTCCTCTTTTATGACCTTTGAGGCTACTGAATCCAATTATAGGTAGGCTTGAATGAAAGAAAGGATTCAGTGAGATGTGCTGTAATTCTTAGTACTACAAACCCATTGAAACAGGTCTGGTAGAGAAAGATTGACATTACATATTGTGGATAATGAGTCTCCTTGCCTTATTATTGCTAATAATCAACAGTTGGTTATCACATTAAAGATTTTGTGAATTTATTGGGTTAATAATTTGTTTAATAAAGCTTTTTAATTTTATAATTTATAGGACTTATTTAATACATTATTTCTTCCTTTTAGTGTAGAACGCTTTTTGGAGCAGCCCGAGATACACACGTAAGATTTTGCTTTTGACATAACATATAATTTACTCTTACTAACTTAATTGGCATATTATTAAATAGCTGTTACTTTGGTCAATATTAGAGTTCAGAGAATGGCAGAATTCATTTCATTGGTATTTCACAAACAAAATCTCCAAATCCCAAGATTCCTTCTTTTCACCCTTACTGTTCCCAAGCCGTTGTACTGCAGAGGAAGGCCTCTCTACCATGGCTTCAGGTCCCTCATTATTTCCAGGCCCAGGGCAACACACTAAGCCAGTCCCGTCTCGTCTTCTATAATTTGATTCTCAAAATCTTTTAGTAGCACCTGTAGAAATTGTTATTATTTTCCATATAGTTGCCAACTATATGGACTTCACCTATTTTTGGTCAGTTTAATTCAGGACAGTCTGACCTGTCCAGTGTACTATAAACCAAATACCATTTGCATTTATACAGATTTATAACAGCAGTTACAAGTAAGAAGATAGTGTTAATGCTAAGAGTCTTTTTTTGTCCTGTGTAGGGTGGAGCAACGGTATATAGCACATGGGTTATAGGGCTAGAAACCAAGTTCAGATTGTGGCTCTGCTACTATCAAACCATAGAAGCAGGCCACTCTGCCTTCCCATTTCTTTCTTAGTCTCTCTACATGCTGAAATTACATATTGATATTACCAAGAAAAAAATAATGGTGAATGTTATTGTTCTTTTTTAGGGGAAGATTATTAGTTGGTACTTTTGTGGCACTTTCATTCAACCTATTCACGATGCTTTCTATTCGGAATAAACCTTTTGCTTATGTCTCTGAAGGTACGATTTTTGCCATTAATAAAAAAATGTAATTAATCTCATAAAAACAAGTCTTTTGTTTGTTTTATTAACTTACAAGTCAATGAGAAAATACATTCTGAAGAGAAGAGAGAATTACCGCAAATGCTTTCAAGTTTTCTTTAAGCAGAGAATTATAAAACAAAATCTAATTAGTTCAAGCTTTATTACTTAAAAACAGGTAAGACTGACATATATTAAATTAAATGTGCCCAACTTGTATGGCTCATTGGTTGAGTGTGGACCCATGAACTAAGAGGTCACTGGTTTGATTCCCGGTCAGGCACATGCCCTGGTTGCGGGCTCCATCCCCAGTAGGGGACAACCAATCAATGTTTCTATCTCTCTATCCTCTCCCTTCCTCTCTCTCTAAAAAAAATCAATAAAAGCATATTTTAATTAATTAAATGTGATGAAAAATTACATTTATCAAATAACATGAATGAGATTTATATGTATAACCTACCTACAAAAAAAAAGTGTATTTCAAGCATTCTAGGAGCTTCAGGATATTTAGAATAGTTGATGTGCTCGTTAAAAATAATTTAATCCCGATAATTAAATAAGTTCTCAGATACTTCTCTTTGGCAGTGGTAGGTGGGCTGGCATATTTTCATGTAACTAAAGTTTTTTCTCTTGAAATATTCTTTTATTTTTAAGTCTTTACAAATTCAGACTGGTTATTTTACTTCAGCGGTGTAAAGGGTTAACCAGTGATTGATGAAGAGATGAGGTATAAACAAAAGTGGGCCATGGGCACAGACCTACATTTTGAAGCAGAGACAGTCGGGTCTTTTTAGGTCTCACTGCCTTAACACCAGAATAATCAAGAAGAAAACTTTCTGAAATGCCCATTCAAATTTAAACGACTTCGTGAATGTCATAAAGTATGAGTTATATTTGTATGAGTGACAGTAGAGTTTACTGCATGAACTTGAAAATTAAATAATAATATTTGTGATGACCAGCATTATTTATTTATTTATTTTTGGTTAATCCTCACCTGAGAATTTTTTTCCCATTGCTTTTCAGAGAGTGGATGGTAGGGAGGAAGGGAGAGAGACAGAGACAGAGACAGAGACAGAGAGACACATTGATTGGTTGCCTCCTTCACAAGCCCAGACTGGGGATGGGAGCTAACCCGAAACTCAGGTACGTGCCCATGACCAGGAATTGAACCTGAGACCCTTTGGTGCGTGGGTCAATGCTCTAACCTCTGAGCATACTGACCAGGGCCAAAATTATTTAGAGTTTACAAATTGTTGAGATAGTATCATGCTCACTTCGGAAATTTTAAAAAGATTCTGAGATTTACAAGCACTCTGATCTCTTTGTACAGATCAGAAAGAATCAAGAAGAGAAAGAATACTGATAATACCATGACCCTGAAATAACAACTGTTAACCTTTGTATTTTACCCTTTCATTTTGTATGCACATAGACATATTTTTGCATACCTATAATTGTATGGATTTAAAATTTTATGCCTTGTTTTTTTTCCAATTAACAGTGTCTAGAGAAAAAAATGCTTCCCTGATTTTGGGGATATTGATTTAAGCTGCTTATTAAGAAACAAAAGACTCAGAAAGAACCTTTGGCCTTTCCTGCCCTAAAGATTCAGACTGAGAAAAGTGCTCAGGAAGGAGAATTTAGGATGGCACCTTAGCCTGATTTGAATTAAGTCCAGTAAATAGGAGGGTTTCAGGCATGGCTTTGTTAACTAGAGACCCACTGTGTCCCATTGTTTCTGAGTCACCTCCCCAGGTTTTGCATGCCACCTGTGTTCCCCTCTTCAACTACCTGTAAATTGCCCATTCTCACTTCTGAAATGTAATATTCCACTTCCCTCCTTTCCCCTTTGTCTAAAAATGCCTTATATATCCAGTGTTGCCTCACTGTGTTTAGAATTTTCATAGATTTATCATGTGTGTGAGTTCTCCATGCACATGTATTAAACTTTTATTTTCTCCTGTTAAAAGGAAAGAAAAATAACGCTTTCATAATATTTTGTCATATGAATATTTTTACACATTAGTCTATTCCTATACATTCCCAGCTTTACTTTTTACAAATAATGCTCTAATCAGCTTTTTTGTATTAAATTTCTTGTATGCATGTAGGATAAATTCCTGGAGAAGAAATTATAAATGGATTAAAAATACAGTGTTTTTAAAGGCTTTGATATATATTACCAAACTCATTTCCAATAAGGTTATCTAGTTTGTATTTTCATTAGTTGGAAATGAAAGTTCCCAGAAACATCGTGATTTGTGACGTTAGCTAAAATTTGAGTGGAAAATAGTATCTACTAGGCATTGTGCTAAATGCTTTACATAGAATAACCCATTTCTCCCTATAACGTATGAGGTAAATTATTTTAATATTCCTATTTTACACTGAAGCCTGAGACATAAAGTCACTTACCCCAGGCCATACATCTAGGGAAGGGCGAGATGGAATTTGAAGTCAGGTATTCTGGCATCTGGGGCTGCTCTTAACTGTTCTACTACTAGAATAGTGGCTTTTGTGTAAGGTTTGGCAATCTTTTTTCTTTTTTATCAGAGTATACATTAAAAATGAATATTCTTAGCACCTGGGGTAACTGTAAGAGGACACTTGAGCCTGGAGGCTGCTTGTCCAGTTACACTACCCAATAGGTGTCTTTGGATGTAGCCAGGCCCCCACCTGGCCTTTCTGAGAGCTGAGGGAATTAATAATTGGTGTACTTATAACCTATTCTCAGCACACTGGTTAGAAAACTTTATGCTTTACAGTATAAAGAGCCTTTAAAACTTCAAATTAATAGTAATAATGATATGTGTAACTTCACTAATTCCTTCAGGTCAACTATAAATTGTAGTCAAAACTGCTTTTGGTTTAGTATCCTAAAGGCGTAAAAGAGGGAAAAGTTCTATAATTGAGGAGTAACATGTCCTTTTGTAATGTTAGGTGGATTATTGCCAAACTTATTTTGAACATTAAAGAAATCAAGTATTTTTGGTAGTGATTTCTTCTATATAGATAATTTGGTATTTTCTTCTTAAAGCTGCCAGTACAAGTTGGCTTCAAGAGCATGTTGCAGATCTTAGTCGAAGGTAAGATGTTATGGGTTTTCATGATATACATGATTTTAAAGGAATGCACAAGAAATGTGTATGTCATGGAAACTTACACAATTCATTGCTGAGGTCAGTATATGAATCTCACAGATCAGATTCTTATTCTTCCTTTTTCTTTTTAATTGATATAAGAGAGACCTTTATGAGTGAGCTTTGTTGCCAAATCCTCTGCTTTCTTTAAAAGATATATGATATTAAAAGACAAGTCATCTTTTATAAGATTTTCATCAGTATCACATGAGTTCTGCTAGCTAATGAATACTCTGTTTGTTTTACTCACAGCGTGTGTGGAATTATTCCAGGACTTAGCAGTGTCTTCCTTCCCCGAATGAATCCATTTGTTTTGATTGATCTTGCAGGAGCATTTGCTCTTTGTATTACGTATATGCTAATTGAAATTAAGTAAGTATTTTTTATTTTTGCAAAGTGTGTTTCCATTCCTGGGGCCTGACTATTAAGGTCATCGATGGGATGGATGGGGGTTAAGCTTATAGCACATTTGCTAAGTACATAAGCTGTGTAACTTTGGTCATGTCTTGTCCTCAAGTGGCTTCATCTGAAAAAGTAAGGGGGTTGTATTCAGTAAGTATTTTTTTATTACAATCTATAATGCCAAATTAATTCCCTACTGCTAATTGATGAGTGGAACACAAGAGGATGATAAAATAAGAGAAATAAGCCACAGCTTGCTATTTCTGAGAGAGGGAAGAGAAGAAGTAGGTGTGAAGCAATTTTTTTAATCCTCATTTGTTCTACTTATTGGTTGAATTGATTGATTCTCTTTTTTTTTTTGTAAATATATTTTGTTGATTTTTTTTTACAGAGAGGAAGGGAGAGGGATAGAGAGTTAGAAACATTGACGCGAGAAACATCAATTCAGCTGCCTCCTGCACACCCCCCACCAGGGATGTGCCCGCAACCAAGGCACATGCCCTTGACCGGAATCGAACCTGGGACCCCTCAGTCCGCAGGCCAGTGCTCTATCCACTGAGCCAAAGCGGTTAAGGCGAATTGATTGATTCTTGTATGTGCCCTGACTGGAGATCGAACCTGCAACTTTGGCTTATCGGGACTACGCTCTAACCAACTGAGCTACCCCGCCAGGGCCTTGCACATGCTGCTTTCAATGTCTACACTCTCTTCCTTCCATCCTCTCACTCCTCTTTGCAGGCTCAGCTCAAATGTCACCTCTTTTTATGTTTAACCTTTCTGGATTATCTCTCACCCAGTAGCCTCGACAGTCACTCCTATGTGCATCCATTCTCTATAGAGACTTCTCCTTTGCATGCAAAGGGCTTTATTATGTTTTCCACATGTGTTTCTTCTGCTATTTCAAAGGCAGGAACTAGGTCTTAACTCACGTCTCTATTCCAGCATGTGGGGAAAAGTTAAAAAGCGTGCTTGTAATCATGGGGATTTGGGTTTATCTTAGTAGAACAGCCTGAACTATTGAGATGTTGCACCTCGGAAGAACCTCACTTTGTGAAACTCCTGGCAAATTTTGAAAAATCTTAATAGTAATTATTGGAAAGTTATTATTTACAGGAAAACTAATAGAATCACTGATGAAATCCATTAGTGTCTCTGTATCAGAAATTACTATTTGAAGGGTTTTATTTGTTGCAGTAAGTGAACATATATGAAATCTTCCTTGTTGACAAGTAGATTGACTGAAAATGCTCACATTTTCTTCTTCATCATCATCTCTTCACACTAATTCACATAATTATTAGTTGTTTTCCCCCACTAAACTTTGGGAAGAAATAATTCAGAAAACTTTCTGTTTTCCTTTGAGATGTTTCAATTGCCAGTAGTGACCACTTGTGATAAAATGGTCCTTTAGATAATTAATGTTCCGTAGACTGAATTGTAAGAAGTTGAGTGAGGTATACATTTACAATTTAGAATTATTTTTTCCTTTTAGTAATTATTTTGCTGTAGACACTGCCTCTGCCATAGCAATTGCTCTGATGACGTTTGGCACTATGTATCCCATGAGCGTGTACAGTGGGAAGGTATTACTCCAGGTAAGGGTCTTCTTTCAGTGTGCATGCTTAATGTTAGCACGTTCTTCTACCAGATTGTGAAATTTTTGGCTTTTAGAAATGAAGCCAAACAATAATCTCTGAAATTTGTACACTACAAATTAGATGAAATTACATGGGCCCATAAAATAGGCACAAATATTCCTAACTTTGTAATATAAAACAAAATTATAAATTAAATTTTTTTTACCTCTGATAATGTTTCCATTGAAAACAATGCTACTTTTTAAAAGTTTTTAGATATTTACTTTCCTCTAATTTGTATAAATTTATTGTATAATCTGGTTATGATTTTCTTTTTCCTCTGTGATTGAATCAGTGAGAATTTTAAATTTCAAACTTAAAATTTAAGGGACAAATTATTAGTTATTAAAACAATGGGACAAGTCCAGGTACCTAGAGACAAGTACCTGAATGGGGAGGTAGTTTCCCAGGATTGGATGTGTGTGGAAGCCTAGCTTTTCCTTCTGTCTTTACCTCATGCCTTTTCTTAAACTTACAATATCTCCATCTGCAGGACCAGTAAATAACAATAAGATAGTAGTTGTTTAGTGCCATGCCCTATATAAAATGTTACTTCCTTAAACGTTTTTTGTTGAGTGCCTGGTTCTTTAAAGTTTATTTGTTCTAGAGATAGCAGCTTCTTTGTTAAGATAAGAAGTGAGCATGCGCTGGTTTTTTATGTTGCCCCACTACTGGGCCAGTTGAAACCTCTCCTTCCTAAATCATGATAGGGTACATGTCAAACAAAGCAGAGGTTAGTATAAGACCCAATATTCGTTTCTGGACCATTGTTGCAAAAATTTTTTTTACCTCCTTTGATGTATGTTTTATATTTCTCCCAGACAACACCACCCCATGTTATTGGTCAGTTGGACAAACTTCTCAGAGAGGTAAGATGGAATAATAAAATCATTTAAATTTATAATTTAGAATGCAAAGAGTGGGTACAAATAATACTTTATTTAACCCAACCCTATCTAGAATTTTAGGGGCGTTTGTGTTCTTAACTCATTAGGAAACATAACATAGTGACAAAAGTAGAAAGATTGAGGATTGCTCAGTCTGGAAGCCAAATTCACTTGAAATAGATGTGGAAGGTAATGATAGACCACTCTCCTACCTATATTAATGCTGTAACTTTTATGACTCTATAATAAAACTTAACGATTTGATTAAATCAACGCTCTTTTTAAAAAAAATATATTTTTATTGATTTTTCACAGAGAGGAAGGGAGAGGGACAGAGCGTTAGAAACATCGATCAGCTGCCTCCTGCACGCCCCCCACTGGGGATGTGCCCGCAACCAAGGTACATGTGAGGAACTGTATTTAAAGGGCCAGAAGGTTGAGAACCACTGTCTAAGGCAGTGATGGCGAACCTATGACACGTGTGTCAGAGGTGACATGCGAACTCATTTTTTTGGTTGATTTTTCTTTGTTAAATGGCATTTAAATATATAAAATAAATATCAAAAATATAAGTCTTTGTTTTACTATGGTTGCAAATATCAAAAAATTTCTATATGTGACACGGCACCAGAGTTAAGTTAGGGTTTTTCAAAATGCTGACACGCCGAGCTCAAAAGGTTTGCCATCACTGCTCTATCCACTGAGCCAAACCGGTTAGGGCAAACACTGTTTTTTAAATCTGTTGATTGCTTCACCATCTAACATCTTGATTTGTGGGTTTAGATTTTTGTATTGTTACACATTTCCACCTGCCAAATAATGGAGGAGCAAGAAAATTGAATTATTTGGATGTGAAAAGTGTTTTAAACTATTGGTTGTCAGTATCACAAAGGCTACTGTTATCAAGAGAGCTGGTTACTTGTCTCGGTGAGTGGAGCCTGTGCCACTGCACCGGGGGACCACACACTATGTATCTGGCCTTGGAATTTGCTTTTGACCCACATCCAAATAACAGTCTTCGTTTGGCAGAAATTTGTTGAAAGGGAATTCAGAGAAAGAAATGATAGAGAAGAAAGAAAAGAAAAAAACCTGATAGCACAAGTGCTGGCTATCCATATATGCCATATTGATAAAAAGAAAAGAGCCACACACTGTTGACAAGGTGGGGTGGGGCTGTAAAGACCCAATTCTAGAAAGATTGGTGCAGACAAGAAGCTGGGAAATAAGGCCTTGGCTCTGCTGCACAAGCAGAAAGGGTATCATAGGTAGTGGTCTGGCTTCTCTCGACTAATGAGTGTCCTCAGGCAGGGTTTGGCCATGTCATTCCTAGGCTCAGAGCAAGTCCATAGTGTGGCTGCCCTGTGTTGGATATGTCAAATGCAAACAACCCCATTTCTGTATTTTTTATCAGGTATCTACCTTGGATGGAGTTTTGGAAGTACGAAATGAGCATTTTTGGACCCTAGGTTTTGGCTCATTGGTATGTTTTCTACATATTACTTTAGTTATCATTTAAAGCATACTTTATAATTTTCAAAACTGGAAAAAATTATTTCTTTAAAGTTTTCATAGAGCCTTTGATTTCTGTTTTTGTTCAGTAGAGTCTAAATTGTAGGTGGATTCAGAAACCTAATTGAGATTAATGGGGGGATGTTTTTCTTTTTTCTTTTAAACCAAATCATCTTAATATTGAACTGTCCAGAGAAGACAAATTCAGTCACACATTCCTAAATATGAAAATGTTGCAAAATAAGAGGTGCAATTATTATTATTTTTTAATATATTTTTATTGATTTCAGAGAGGAAGGGAGAGGGAGAGAGAGATAGAAACATCAGTGATGAGAGAGGATCATTGATCTGCTGCCTCCTGCACACCCCCTACTGGGGAGTGAGCCCGCAACCCAGGCATATGCCTTTAACAGGAATCGAACCCAGGATTCTTCAGTCTGCAAGCTGACTCTCTATCCACTAAGCCAAACCAGCTAGGGCAAGGTGCAATTATTTTTAATTGCAGTTCTAATTTTGGAGATTTTACTGAATATGTTAAAGAGTTACAATAATACATCTTCTGCAGCATAAAATTTCATGTTTTCTCATCCAATATTGGACCTCATTACCAGAGAGACTTTATTTTTGTATCAGGAATGATGAGGAAAATAAAGAAAAGTACCCAGAAAAAAATTAAATCACCATTATCCTCTCACGTAGAGAAAATTGCTATTGATATTTTTGTATTTATACTTACACATTTATTCTCCTTAGAAAATGAGATCATGCTATTTTATGATTTGCTCTTTTCACATACTACAAACAGGTTTTCATATCAGGTTCAAGCTCCTTTAGTGGAAAAATGGCTACCTTGTCTCTACCTCCCCCTACTCTTCCTCTCTAGTCATTTGGTATCTCAAACTCATCCACTAGTAAATTCTTCAGGAAAGGCCCTGGGGAATAACATTCCCTAAATTCCTGAATATTTAAAAAAGTTGTGGACATTATACTTGAAAATAATTTTGGCTAGATATATAATCCTGAGCATATATTTTGTTTCCTCAAGTTTCTTAAATATACCACTCCATTTACCTCTGGCATAAAGTATTGCTGTAATAAATAACTCATAGTCTGGTTTTGGGTGTTTTTTTCTTTATATCTGACTTGATCATTTTGCCTGGATAGCCCAAATTTTTTTTTTTAATCTAGTAATTTTTCTAGAGTGTCTTGGTGGTGGTCATTCTGGGTCAATTATTTCAAGTATGTAGTATACCCACGCTCTATCCACTGAGCCAAACCGGTTTCGGCGGGGTCAATTATTTTCAATAATGTTATTTCAAAACCAACATTTTAAAACTTTCAGGAAAGTTTTCTTTAGTTATAGTTGTTAATATTTATTCTGGACTTTTGCTTTGATTTTCTTCTTTGGGAATTTCTGTTACACTCATTTGGATTTTTGCTTTTTTGGTATTTGTTTTATCTGCATTTCCTTTTAATATTTAAAATTTCCCTCTTTTTACCTTTTATTTCTCTTACAATATACTTGTGTGTTTATTTGCTTTTGTACTCCTTGTTTCGTCTTCATTTCTGAAGTGAATTTTTTTTATTTTTAACTATCTCATTTCTGAGGTTTTCTAATTTTAATTTATAGTGTTCTTGTTTCATGTTTTTTGGCTTGTTTTGCTAACGTGTGGTGTAGTTCTCAGTTTTGTAGGTAAATCTTTCTGGTGATCTTTTAATCTGTTCTGTATTTTTTTTTCTTATAGTAACTTTGTGTGGGATTAGGATTCAGTTCTTTTCTATGGCTCCTTTTTTATGAAATCAGGTTTCCTGAACTTAAAAAATAAGGGGTGGTTTAAGGTAGTATGTCTAAATCCATGGCTCTAGAGTTCCCTCTTCGGCTGAGTCTGTGAAGTGAACGTTTTTTCTTTCCCCTGGCTCTGTTTCCCTTCCATTTGTGCCTGAACCTCTACTCTGCTGCTCAATTGGGATTCTGTTCCCAGTGGTTTCTTCTTAATGTGGGGCTTTGCTTGGTTTCTTTTGAGAGTTCTAGGGTTCAGACTACTCCATTTCTTCATATCTTATTGCAGACCCAGCTGCCTTTCTCAAGTTCTCTGTCCTAGATTTCCACTAGCACCGGCTACTGCTTTGGGGTTTTTAGGTCAGGCAGATGCACTATTGCTTGCTCCTCCACAGAAGCTGATACCTTGCAGGTCTACCTGGTATAGCTTGCATTTGGGTTTTCTTAGCACCATGTTAGCTAGTTTTTTGTAGATGTGTTCATTGGCTTTTGGATTTGCTGTCTTAGTTTCTGTATTTATGGGAATATTTGGAGCATTTCAAAGAAGTGCCACCACTGTCGGTCACTGTCTTCCAAGAATCTCAACATAATTTTTAATGGCTGCAGTTTTACATGATATGAATATGACACAATTTATTTAATCATTTCTCTATTGGATTAGTTGATTTCCATTGTTACCATATAAACTGGCTGAGATGAGTATTTTTCTGGTGTAATCTTTGTATATACTCGTGATTATTCCTTAATAGTAATTTTTAGGCTGTACACCATGTAAGGAGATCTTATTCAACCATGATGATGTAACCACTCTGATCTTGGGTTGGTAGTCCCTGTACCAGCTAAGTCCTGTGGTGGGCCTGAACAGATGCAGCCACACCACCTCATTGGATCTGCACCACACAATTCACCTGGAATGGCTGGAGACCCAAAGATCCCTTCTTGTCTGAGATCATCCTGAGCTGACGTATCTGTCCGCAGGGAGCCTCAAGGTCAAGCCACTTGGCCCTGGAGCCTATTCCTTGTGGATAGGAGTCAATGGCGGCCTCAGTAGTAGTGTCCCAGTGCTCAGTGGCTGGGGCACGCAGCATCCCCATTTGAGTGGTGGCTGTTCTCTTCCCTGTGAAACCCGTGCCTCTCCTAAAAGCAGGCAGTGCATGAGGTCCAGGTGGAGCTCAAGTAGGTGTGTGTGGGGTAGGGGTGCTCAAGCTACTGGCACACTGACAGACCTGGACATACAGAAAGGTCAGGTAACCTGATCATCTAAAAGAGCAATAATGGTCTTATCTTCAGTAAATGAAAGATCAGTCAGTATTTTTTTTTTAAGATTAATTTTTAGAAGGGGTTTTTGTGAATAAAATAATATTATACCCTTTATGGCTTTTGATGCCAGTTGCCAAATTGCTTTCCAAAAATGGTTATACCAATTTGCATTCCTCCAGTAATGTAGTTCATTTTTAATCATTCTTTTAATTATACTGATATCAATAAATTAGTAGACAAGTGTTTATTAAGCATGGTGGCTTTAAACAAAAAGAATAGTTATCTCAGCTGTTCAGAATTTGGCCATCTAACAACTACACTGATGTATTGCCTAATTAAGACCAAGGAAATTACTAAAACAAGCTTTTGAGCTGCCAAGAATAGTTGTCACAAAAGCTATAGATTAATGCAAACACCATAATCATAGGAGACTGACTCTCGGAAATGGTTTCCACTTATTTTACTTTGATTTCCACATCAGGTTGAAAGAGGATGCAGTATCTTTTATAGTTTTGTATAGTGACAGCAGTGAGATGGCAGTGGCAAAGAAAAGGGAGAAATCAAAGCTGCCTTGATTTCTAGACTTGGCTTGTCTTACCTAAAAGTAATCAACTACAAGTCAAATTCAAGCAACATAGATATTTTCTCTGTCTTGTGATTGATGATAATTCCTATTACTGCTCAATTCATAGACTCAGGCACATTCTAACTAACGCAACTGGCCAGTTTATGTGCAGTTTATGCTTTGCTGTAATTTTTTTTTATAAAGTCTGAGTTTATCTAGAAATCAGCATGAAATAACTGTTGGGTATTTTATTATACTATATTTATTATATATTTTTATTTAAGATTTTATTATACAAATAGTACCCAGTTGTTAGAAAAATTAGAACTTACAACTAAGTCAAAAAGAAGAGAATAAAAATTTATAATAATTCTACCATCTAGAGATAAGTGCTGTCATGCTTGATATTTTTCTGTATGTATGTGTTTTGATCAAAACAGGATCATTGTTGTATCTACTATTATCTACTTTAAAAACATAATATGTGTTAAATGTCTTTTCAGATTTATAAACATACTTTTTTAAAATTTTCATTTTTATTATTGATACTATTACAGATGTCCCCATTTTCCCTGCCTTTGCCCAACTCCACCCAACCTCTATATCCCCCTTCTCTCTGGCTATCACCACATCGTTATCTGTATCTGTGGGTTATGCATACATGTTCTTTGGCTAATCCCTTCGCTAACCCTCATTGTAATGCCTTGTGCTCTCTATGTTCCTAGTAATGTAAGGTAAGCTAGAAACCTTGAGATTATCTTTGATGAGTTCATCTCCCTCATCCATTACATCCAGTTGGGTATCAAGTCCTCCCACTACTAACCCATGGCATATTATATGAATCCATTTGTGTCCCTCTCTGATCCCACTGTGTTTGTCCTATCTCAGACCTCTTCATTTTTAACCTAGACTGTTGCAGTTATTTCCTACATAATTGGCAATCATCCATACCTGTAATTTTTCTGAACTTTATTTTATTGCTGTTGCTAAAGCTTATTATCATAATATTTAGATGCCTCTTCTATCCTTTCCTTTTCACCCCATTACCTACCTTTCTTCTTTATATTCTTTCTTTGTTTCCTCTTTTCCTCCTTTGTGTTTTTTTTTTCTGACCCCTGAAATATTTGTACTTCTTTATATTGCTTACTAGAGGCCCAGTGCACGAAGTTCGTGCACTCAGGGGAGGTCCCACAGCCCGGCCTGCGCCCTCTCACAGTCCAGGAGCCCTCGGGGGATGTCCAACTGCCGGCTTAAGCTGGCAGTCAGACATCCTTAATGCTGACACGGAGGTGGGAGAGGCTCCCGCCACCGCAGCTGCGCTCACCAGCCATGAGCCTGGCTTCTGGCTGAGCGGTGCTCCCCCTGTGGGAGCTCACTGACTATCAGGAGGCAGCTCCTGCATTGAGCGTCTGCTCCTTGGTGGTCAGTGCGCGTCATAGCGACCGGTCGTTCCACCAACCGGTCGATTTGCATATTAGCCTTTTATTATATAGGATTCTTGCCCAAACATGCCATGCATTTTAATTGCTATTTCCTAAGCCTGTCTCCACCTTTTGAAATTTAACCATCAATCCTAGATCATCAAATGTCATTTTTTTCTTAATGTCTTCCTCAATTTGAATTAATATCTCCCTTTTCTGCCTTTCTATTGCATTTTATATACTTCATTTATATTCTGCCTCATGTTATAATATGCCTATCTTCATCCTACATGGATTTCTCTTTTATATATATTAAAAGATCACATTTTATTTAAAGAGTTATGAATTATTTCGTTGTTAATCATTACTAGGTAGTCTTTAAGGAATATCAAGACATTAAGTTTTCTCTTGAATGAAAGAGAATACCAAGTACTGTTACAGCGAATCATAAGTAAAATGCTCGATTCCATGGGAATTTTCCGTAGTGTAATTCTAAGCAGTCTCTTTCTTTTGCCCCTTTTAGGCTGGATCAGTGCATGTAAGAATTCGCCGAGATGCAAATGAACAAATGGTTCTTGCTCATGTGACCAACAGGCTGTACACTCTAGTGTCAACACTGACTGTTCAAATATTCAAGGATGACTGGATAAGGCCCTCTTTACCATCGGGGCCTGTTGCAGCTAATGTCCTAAATTTTTCAGATCATCACATAATACCAATGCCTCCTTTAAAGGGTATTGATGAGTCGAACCCTGTCACATCAACTCCAACTAAACCTAGTAGTCCACCTCCAGAATTTTCATTTAACACCCCTGGAAAAAATGTGAACCCAGTTATTCTTCTAAACACACAAACAAGACCTTATGGTCTGGGACTTAATCATGGACACATACCTTATAGCAGCGTTGTTAATCAAGGATTTGGAGTTCCAGGAATTGGAGCAACCCAAGGATTCAGGACTGGTTTTACAAATATACCAAGTAGATATGGAACTAACAATAGAATTGGACAACCAAGACCATGACATACTGTGATTTAATTTATTTTATGAGGAATATTGACTCCTTGACTTCCTTCCTATTTACTTAGTAATCCACTTTGCATTGACTGTTCAATCATTTGTTGTAAATATTAGAGAATAGTAGGCTAGTTCATGTTAAATGAAACTATATTTTTGTAAGATATAGTTAAAACAGTGAGAAACTTCTAAATGTTGTAGGCTTTAAATAGGCTTCCTTTAGAAAGTGTATTTCTCTAAATTTGAATTTTGCTATCTTTGGTTTTGAAGTTGACTACAGTGTGATATGAGATTACCTTTACAAGAGAACCATTTGATGGAGTAGATCTGTCACATTATATTCTCTTCAGTGAAATTTATAAAACTGCTTCTTGAATAATGATACACATTTTAGGAAAGGATAAAAATATCCATTCTAAAAGTAAAAAAGTCTCTTTTATGGCTTTTCCAAACTTAATTGCTACATTTTTCTTTGAGGTCCTCTGAATTATGTCTTGCAAAGTAAAAGCAAAAATTTATTAGAAATTTTAGAATATATACTACTACCTAGTTTTTGTTTTCATCGGTTGACCACCTCCTGCACTGGGGATCGAGCACACAATCTGGGCAATTGCCCCTGACTAGAATCCACAGCCAGACTGGCTAGGGCATATTACCTAGTTTTGTCATTTAAAAATTTCAATACATTTGTAAATAGTCCATGGTTCTCAAAGTGTTTTTTTCTGGTTAATAAGTACCAAATCCTTTAGTGATGTGCAATAAAGGAATCCCAGTTTTCTCTCTTACACATAATCTGATTCTGACATAATGATGGAATTTATCTTTTTTTGTAACTTTTTCATTGGTTGACTTAATTTCTCATTTTTTAAACAAAACATATCAAATATGTTACCAAAATATATGGGATTCAACAAATGTTATAATATGGGATTTGATATCTTTTCAAAGTTGCACAATCAGTTTGAGATATTATAAATTTTTACCAAAAGGTAATGGATCTTAAATTATAGAGTACAGTATTTTCAGACTTGCTACAGGCAGTTTTTAACTTGTTTTGTTTTGCTTTGTTAAACAATGAATTGTTAATGTGATGAAGTATGAGAATTATATAGATTATTTTATTTTTTGATTACTTTCCAAGTGCACATGTTAAGAACTTTCTAATGTGACCAATATTCCATATAAAAAATATAACAAGCAGCAATTACCGATGAGGTTATATCATGAGTTTTATGGTTAGGGTTTTAAAAAGGGATTTTAAGAGTGGATTCAACTTTTCTAGAATCCAGTGACTCCTAGAGATTTGTGACTTTTCCAGCCATTACCCAGCTATCTAGAGAAGATTTATGTTCCTGTAGAATTTGCAACAGTTTCTTCAATCAACTCATCCTCTTTTAAATATGAGCAGCACTTCCAAATCCTATTTCTTCACTGTGGAATAACAAACATCTAAGAAGCCATTCTATCACAAGTAGTTAATCCTGTGATAATAAATGACCATGTCCTAAATACCTTTTGCTTTCTGAGGAGTTGGTCATTGTCTTGGCATCTGCGACCCTGTTCGGGCATTTTACCTACTGAAGAAATAGAGTCCACACTACTTTGACTGTTGGTGAAAAGGAATAAGGCAACCTGTTTCTTGTCTTTTGTCTTATGTTCTCCATTACTATTGCCTGTTATTGGTCTACCATTACAGGGTGGTGTTTCCTCCATTGACCTCATCTAAATGTGAATTCGGGTCTTGCATGAAATCTGAAGGACTGTCATGTGCTGAGGGATGATGATTCAGAGGTATGTGCTGCCACCGTATGCACAGGTGCTGAACACAGTTCTGTGTGAGGTTAAATGCCTACTTTCTCAACACGCACTCAGAAGCAACATCTGTGCAGTTGTCCTACCAAAGGAGCTTTCAGGTCAACCTACACTATTTGAGAAGTTGCCTGTGGGTTCTGAAGGAATTGGCTCTACTTGCTGAACTTCATTACTGCCATCTGCTATAGGTGACTTTGGTCCTTGCATTATGATATAACGTCTTATTTGCCAAGCTCTGGCCAGCTTCCGGATATGAAAACAAGAAATTTGGCCAGCATAGGCCTTTAGACAGTAGCCTTACTGGTAAATCTTGTCATGGAGTTACTTGAAGCTAGACAAAAAAAAGGAAGTTCAAATTACATACTTGCCCCATGGTTTGTGATTTAAGAGCAAGCTTCATGGAATATGATGAACCCTGTTTGAGAAATCACTGTTCGTAATGGAAAAAAACATTGGACTGGAAGACAAGAATTGGATTCCAAAACTGATACTGCCGCTATGTAAGTAGTTCTGTAACCATGGGCAAGTCATTTAACTTCCCTGAGCTTTCTCATCTGTAAAGATAGGGTGGGGAATGAATTAGTTGATCTGTAAACTATCAACTCTAAAATTTTATGACTAAATCTATAGAATATGTGCCCAGTTGCTAAACAATATTGTACCCAGAATTTCTTTCCAGTGACTACCTCAACATATAGGCCAAGTGTTACCTATACCAACACCCAAGCCATTAATTTGAGGTGCCATGAGAATAGAAGGTGAACTGCAGGCTAACACCATTTAGGAATTAGCTTATTTCAGACTTGCCTCGAATAAATCTTTTAAATCTGTTTAAACAGATTTTTCTTAGTCTTCTTTCTTTGTGGGAAAGGATTATTTTTTTTATTATACCTTGTAATATGCATTAAAAAACAACAACACATGAAACCCATGGTTTCACGATATCACTAAAGATGAAATTTGAAGTACATGATGTTAAACCTAAGACAGACTGAAGAAAAATATTGAGTAAGTGGTACAGGAGGGCAATTTGGAAGTATATAAAAAACAAAATTATAAATAGCCTATGACTTTTTTCTTTTTTACTTTTTTCTTTCTTTATTGATTAAGGTACTACATATGTGTCCTTATCCCCCCATTGCCTCCCCACCCCCCGACTCATGCCTCACCTCCCTGGTGTCTGTGTCCTTTGGTTAGGCTCATATGCATGCATACAAGTCCTTTGGTTGATCTGACACCCACCCTCCCCTACCTTCCCTCTGAGGTTTGACGGTCTGATCAATGCTTCTCTGTCTCTGGATCTGTTTTTGTTCATCAGTTTATGTTGTTCATTATATTCCATAAATGAGTGAGATCATGTGATATTTATCTTTCTCTGACTGGCTTATTTCACTTATCATAATGCTTTCCAGTTCCATCCATGCTGTTGCAAATGGTAAGAATTTCTTCTTTTTTACCACCGCGTAGTATTCCATTGTGTAGCTGTACCACAGTTTTTTAATCCATCCATCTGCTGATGAGCACTTAGGCTGTTTCCAAATCTTAGATCACTGGGTCAAATGGGAGTTCGATTTTTAGTTGTTTTTTTAAAATATATTTTATTGATTTTTTACAGAGAGGAAGGGAGAGGGATAGAGAGCTAGAAACATCGATCAGGTGCCTCCTGCACACCCCCACTGGGGATGTGCCCGCAACCAAGGTACATGCCCTTGACTGGAATCGAACCCGGGACCTTTGAGTCCGCAGGCCGACGCTCTATCCACTGAGCCAAACCGGTCAGGGCCGATTTTTAGTTTTTTGAGGAAACTCCATACTGTCTGTTCTCCACAGTGGCTGCACCAGTCTGCATTCTCACCAGCAGTGCACGAGAGTTCCTTTTTCTCCGCATCCTCGCCAGCACTTGTCATTTGTTGATTAAATAACCTTGACTCTTTCAATTCAACTTCTAGGCATCGATCACAGGTAAATTTTCACACACACACACACACACACACACACACACACACACACACGATGTTCCTATGTATTTTGTAATATCAAAACCAGAAAATAGTCTTACTGTCACAAAGGATTATTTTTGCGGGGTGTTGGAGTAAAGATTAGGACAAAGTACCCTTTGCTTCCATAGAGTAATGAAAGAATGGGGTGCATTTTTATTTCTTCCTTAATCTCTGAAGTCACAGTTGAAATTACATGTATCAGCAACTAAGGTGGACTCAATTTCAAGGCAATCTTTTTTGGGAGTCTGATCTGCTTTTCATATAAGAAAATGCTTTTCACATTCCAAATTGTTTGAATTAAACTTTTTGAATAAAGAACAGACATGGAGTTTTATGATTTTAAATAATTCTGGCTTGTTTCTTTACTCAATAGCTGTTTATTGGTAATTTAATTCTCATATTTAGCAAATATTTGTTGAGAATCTAGTACATGTCAGGCACTGTGCTAAGTAAATGTGCATACAGTATATCAGTTCTTGTGACCTATTTTTTTTTTCATCTTTGTTGTTTAAAGTATTACATATGTCCCCCCTTTTTCCCCATTGACCCATTCTAGCCCACCCCCAGCCCAAGGTCTTCACCACACTATTGTCTGTGTCTATGGGTATGCATATATGACCTGCTATTCTTGAGACCAAGGGGACCTGGGATGAAGAAGAGTCCCCTTCAACTATCTGATAATCCTATTAGGAATCATGAAACACAGAACTATAGCACATGTCATCTGTAAACTTCCTTCCCCTTCCCTCCCTTCTTTGGTCTCATTTGCCTGGCATCCTCTTTTTATTTTTCCTGAATAGTGAAAATAAGAAAGATTTCCATGCAAGAGTCCAGCTAAGGAAGTGATGGTGCCACACATCATCCTGATATCAGTAAAGGAAGAGGCAGTTTAGAAGGGGCGAGTTGGGCAGACATTGTTGACAAGGATAATTTTTAGGTGGATAATAGATTGCCATATACTTTCCGACCCTTGGATTATATGAGCAAAGATTTTTAAATCACCAGGCGGAAAGTAATGGAGTTCCCCAGAGCATTCATGGGCTCAGGTTGCCCTTTATTTAAGCAGTTACTAGTTTAAAGGCACCTTTAATAACACTGATATCATCATCATCAAATTGCCACCCAACAAGCCTAGCTTCTTGCAAAAAAGTTAACTTTGATAACACATGGCCAAGTTTTCTGACTAATGCTGCATCGGGTAAAAATCTTTTAGTACTGAAGTCAAAAAACACTAATTGCTTAAGGTTTTCAAATACACCCATGAAGGTAAGCCATCCATCACTGCTCACACAATTTCCTGCCAAATCCAGCTGCTGGAAGTTTTTCAGAGGGTTCTTTTCAAAAAATGCACCTGGTGAAAAATAAAAATTAGTATTTTAGTTGGAAGCAAACAGTTTTTTAAAGAGAAATGGCCATGTTTGAACCAGTGCCTTACTTTCGAAATTCTCTATAGATAGGGCAGTGATTATGAATGTAGTCCATTGTATTTACAAATTACATTATTTGTAAAGTGTAAGGGAATCTGGTAAATAGTAATTAGTATTTAATTAACCAGTATAATTAAATAATGTAATTATCCTATACAATAAAAGGCTAATATGTACATAGCCTAGACCAGTGATGGCGAACCTTTTGAGCTCGGCGTGTCAGCATTTTGAAAAACCCTAACTTAACTCTGGTGCCGTGTCACATGTAGAAATTTTTTGATATTTGCAACCATAGTAAAACAAAGACATATTTTTGATATTTATTTTATATATTTAAATGCCATTTAACAAAGAAAAATCAACCAAAAAAATGAGTTCGCGTGTCACCTCTGACACACGTGTCATAGGTTCACCATCACTGGCCTAGACAGTAGAACAACTGAACAACTGGTCGCTATGCCGTGTGCTGACCACCGGAGACACACGTGTCATAGGTTCGCCATCACTGGCCTAGACGGTGGAACAACCAGAACAACTGAACAACTGGTCGCTATGCCATGCGCTGACCACCGGGGGCATGCATGGACCATGGTGGGCATCGGCCGTGGCAGGATGGTGGAGCAGGTGAGCGGGGGTGCCAGACCAAGGTGGGGCACCCGGTCACTGTCATCAGGGTGAGCCTCTTGTGGTTACTGAAAATTCTTTGCTCCCGCATGTTGCGGTCCCACCTGGCACTCGCACCTGCTGCCAGCACTGGAGCCATTGCTCACACCCACTGCCGGCACCCGGTGCTGGCCCCAATCACTCAGTGCCATCAGCAGGTGCAAGCAGCAGCTGCCAGCCCCGATCGCCCCTCAGGGCTTCTCCACCTCCCCCTGCTCCTGAGGGGAGGTTGGGGCCAGCAACCGCTGCTCACACCCTCTGCCAGCGACGGCCCCACTTGCACCCACTGCCAGTGCCCGGCACTGGTCCCAATGGCTTGGCACCATCAGCGGGTGTGAGTGGCAGCTGCTGGTCCTCATCGCCCCTGAGGGCTTCTCCACCTCCCCCTGCTCCTGAGGGGCGATCAGGGCAGCAACTGACGCTTGCACCCAATCCTGGCACCGGCGAGGAGCAGGGATGCTGGCAGATGGTACTGGGGGCTGCGGTGGGAGGGGCCAGGTGGGGGCACAGAGGATGGGCCTAGACCCACCCCTATGCCTACTGGAGCCTCTTGGCCCACAGTTCCTTTCAAGGTGCACGAATTTGTGCACTGGGCCCCTAGTAATTAATATAATTTATAACAAGTATTTAAAATAGCATCTAGCCGAAACTGGTTTTGCTCAGTGGATAGAGCGTCGGCCTGCGGACTGAAGGGTCCCAGGTTCGATTCCGGTCAAGGGCATGTACCTGGGTTGTGGGCACATCCCCGGTAGGAGATGTGTGGGAGGCAGCTGATCGATGTTTCTCTCTCATCGATGTTTCTAACTCTCTATCTCTCCCCCTTCCTCTCTGTAAAATATCAATAAAATATATTTTAAAAAAATAGCATCTATAATGTAAATGCAGTTGATTTAATTAGTATAATTCCTTTATATTAGCAAACCATTATAAATGAATTATATATTTTTCCCTTTTTCTGACCCTTCCAGGAAATGGAAGATTGCTTAAAAATTTAAGTGCAAAAGATGCTATTAAATAATCAGTACTTATTTTCAAAACTGGAGTCAAACTCCCAGTAATCTTAGATCATTGTCTCTTCTGAGAAGCAAACACTACCTGTTGTTTCTTGGGTATGGAATACCCCTCACTGTAAACTTGAATAAGTAAGCCTCCTTCAGTGTCTCAAGATTTGGGTTTCAGGGTTGTTCTTTTAATCCTCCCTGGACTCTTCAGGAACCTCCTCCATTCCTTACAGACCAGGGCACTCTAAAGTACCTCCTACAAAGGGAAGGTAGATGTTCTAGCCATGACCTTGAAGTCAGAGATAACTCGCTAAGGAATGGAGGAATAAAAAAATGTAGGTTTCTGGGTCTGGAAGACTGCAAAGAGCAAATCCACTCTGGACCAGTAGAGGACAGGGAAATAAGCTTAGTCTTCTGTAAACCATGGTGTAGTTGGGTCTTGTTATACCAGCTTAGCCTGTGTCCAGCCCAACTCATACGTAGGGCCTCCCTTTCACCTCTACTTCTCATAAGGAGCCCTTGTTTTTTCCTTATAGGTAGCTTTCTCCCTGCTCCTTCTGTCTCTGCCTTTTTCATGTGCTTCCCAGCATGGCATGCACTCAGTCAAAATGCTGGTTGTCAGTGTCTGTAAGGCTCCTGCCCCAAAGAGCAACTTCTTTTCTCCTTGACTAGAAGACCAGATTCCACCACCTAAAGGGAACTTAAAAAAGAAGAATTTAAAGCCCATTCCACCCTCAGAGGTGAACTATTTATACAGGCAATCTACTAAAGTTTAGGTAAGGCATCAATAAGAACTCCTCGGATACTCATTAGAACATGTGCAAGCACGGGAACAACAAGCATGATCTGAGGGCATGCATTCTGTTCATGTAATCTGCAGTGTTTTTGTCATCACGATGAGCAGACTGGTCCTGAGGGAAAAGAAATCTGACATTTAATGCTGTGGGCTGTGCGTGGGCTGTGGAGAATGGAAGTGGCTTGATCCAAATTCCAAGCAGAATCTCAAATGCTCTGGGTAGAAGGACTCCGATCCTTGAAGGGTTCCTGTGGAGAGTGGCTACAGTGTTTGGACAGGTTATGGTCCGAACCTGTGGTCCCACATGGCTAAGTGATATGGGCTGCGGGATGTGCAGCAAGTAAACAAAGCTTGATCAGGTGCATGTAATTGAGTAGATTAAACCCACGAGAATGTTGTAAACATCTTGACCACGCCCTTACTTTGCCTCCTGGAATCTGGCTATAAAATAAAGACTTGGCTTGCAGGCCTTGGCACTGTCTCTCCATCAGAAAGGGCAGCAGCGCTCCACCCAGACCCAGCTTTCTTCTCTTGCCTGTCTTTTCTAACCCTTCACCGGGACCCCCTCTCAGGCTCACCGAACCTGGCTGTGCTGGCCCAGCACAGGTTCCTGCATCCTAAACAAAATTCTAGCATTGCCAGAGCTCTTACCAGTTTTTCATTCTGCAAACATTTTTGAGTGCCTACTGTGTACCATGGATTGTGCTTGCTAGGGGCTGGGGATAGCTGAAAAGGGCAGACGTAGTCCCTGTCTTATTGGGCTTACAATATAGTGTGAAAATATACGTTATAAATTAAATGGGTGCTGTGGTTATTGATTTCAGAGAGGAAGGGAGAGGGAGAGAGAAACAGAAATATCAATGATAAGAATCATTGATCAGCTGCCTCCTGCACACCCCTTCACTGGGGATCGAGCCCAAAACCCGGGCATGTGCCTGACCTGGAATCGAGTTGTGACCCCCTGGTTCATAGGTTAACACTCAACCACTGAGCCATGCCAGCCGGGCTATTTTGCCTTTAGTTTCACAGATAATTTCCCAAGTTATTAGGTTAATTTCCTTGCCCCTCATTCCCTGCAGTGAGATTGTTTCATAGTTTGTAATATAGTTAGGTTGTTTTGCAGTCTGCATTTTGTCCTCAGGTATCTCAGACCTCCTAAATGATTTTTTAGTTTGCATACATTAAGGTTCACTCTTTGTGTAGTAAAGTTCTATGGGTTTTGACAAATGCATACTGTCATGTATGCACAATTACAGTATCATGCAGAATAGTTCCACTGCCCTAAAAACACAGAGCTGTGTCTGTTTAACCCTCTCTCCCCTCCTCCTGAGCCCCTGACATTTCCCTATGTCTCTTCAAGGCTTAATAGCTCATTTCTTTTTACCACTGAATGATATGCTACTGTGTGGCTGTACCACAGCTTGTTCATCCATTCACCTACTGAAGGACATCTCAGTCGCCTTCAGCTTGGGGCGATATTCAGTAAAGCTACTACACACATGTGCTTGTGTCTCCATATTGACTAATGAAATGATGTCACTCTTTCTTGAACAGTCTTACTTGATTTTTATCTATTTTGTTATTCTTTTTAAAGGATCAATTATAAGTGTTATTAATCTTTACTTTTGTTTTCTGTTTCACTGATTTATACAGGCAGATCCTGCAGGTGTGGTTCTCTTAGGGGCAGAAATAGAATAGTGGAGACTAGCTATAATTATAAGAAATATTAATCATGCTCTGTTAACCGTGATGGTTCTGTTCTGATTAGAGAAAGCACATTCTACCCCAGGGGTCCTCAAACTACGGCCCGCGGGCCACATGCGGCCCGCC
>NW_005371933.1:802918-823312 GCF_000412655.1 Myotis brandtii | reverse complement strand
AGGGGTCCTCAAACTATGGCCCGTGGGCCACATGCAAATACAAATATTGTATTTGTTCCCGTTTTGTTTTTTTACTTCAAAATAAGATATGTGCGGTGTGCATAGGAATTTGTTCATAGTTTTTTTTTAAACTATAGTCCGGCCCTCCAACGGTCTGAGGGACAGTGAACTGGCCCCCTGTTTAAAAAGTTTGAGGACCCCTGTTCTAACCTGGCTGAGAGTTGTACGCCCCAGGACATGGGAATTAACATCGGAATGCAGTCCATTCTCCTTTTCCAGGAACCGCCTTTCATCATGGAAAGGTTAGCAACCTTGTTGCTGAAGCAATCTGGTCCCTTTGCGACCCCCAGCCCGCATTGCCCTTAACCTTGCCTACTTCCCCATGCTTCTAATTCCTACTTTCCTCTGTAATCTTTGTCCTTCTACCCCACATAAGCAGCTGGCATACTCCCATACTGCCGGCATTATTGCAATAAACACTCATATATGATTCAGCACTGTCTCTGCTTAACTGGCTCAGGTAGTGACAGGCAGCCCGGACCCATTGGTTGCCCAGTTTCTGTTCCAGAGCACCACAGCGAAGGGATTTGTGGTCTTCTTGCTGGTGGAGGGTGTTGACTTCAATATGTAAAGAACTGAACATCTGTGAAGCTCAACAAAGCGAAGTGCAACACAGTGAGGTACGCCAATACGTTTATGTTTATTATCATGTGTTTACTCTGTGGGTTTTGTTGTTGTTGTTGTTGTTTGTTTGTTTTACTGGCTTCTTACTAATAATTTAGAAAAATTCATTTTCAGCCCTTCATCTTTAATATAAGTATTTAAGGCTATGAGAATTTTCTTCAAGCCCTGCTTTTGCTGCATGCCACAAGTTTTGATATATAGTGTTTTCTTACCATTTGGTTCTAAATATTTCTGTTGAAATTTATCACTATGAACCTGTAGTGTACCTATCTGCCAAATTGTGTGATTTTCCCCAGTAGCCTGAGTGTAGGTACAGAAAAAGTGGGAAATTAAGGCCGATCCAGGCTTGGGGTTTTTCCAGGAAAGCACATGCCAACCACTGCATCTAATTTCATACCCCACATCTCATGTTCTCTAATTAGGCAGTCTTTCTTTCATGAGAGGCTGTCTCTCATTACATTTGCTTCGTTATGCTACTGCATCCATACACATATCCATCACTCAATGTCATTGCCTAAATTGACTGCTGCTACTGTGGGCCAGGGGAGTTTCTTGGGGGACTGCAAGAGATGGAGATGGGAAGGGGACAAGGCAATTAATAGGCAGCTAGAGCTTGAGTTGGCAGAAGTGGCCAAGCATGTCTTTAAGAAAGTGGAAGTGCTGCCCTTGATGGTTTGACTCAGTGGATAGAGCATTGGCCTGGGGGCTGAAGGGTCCCGAATTTGATTCCAGTTAAAGGCACAGGCAGGGTTGCAGGCTTGGTCCCCAGCAGGGGGTGTGCAGGAGGCAGCCAATCAATGATTATCTCTCATCATTGATGTTTCTGTCTCTCCTTTTCCCTTCCTCTCTGAAATCAATAAAAATATATCTATTTTTTAAAAGTGGACGTGCCAACATTAAATTTAATTAACCTGGCATTCGGAGCTATCATGTAATCCCGCCTTTCAGTTACCCACAAGCACTCAGTAAGTCTGCTAGATCCATAATTATACTGGAGTCTTTGGTTATGCTTATTTCTCTCATTTACATATGGAAGCAATAAGGCACTAGGCCAGTGATGGCGAACCTTTTGAGCTCGGCGTGTCAGCATTTTGAAAAACCCTAACTTAACTCTGGTGCCGTGTCACATATAGAAATTTTTTGATATTTGCAACCATAGTAAAACAAAGACATATTTTTTATATTTATTTTATATATTTAAATGCCATTTCACAAAAAAAAAAATCAACCAAAAAAAATGAGTTTGCGTGTCACCTCTGACACGCGTGTCATAGGTTCGCCATCACTGCACTAGGCAATTAAAATCACATGGCAATTACCACCTAGCTCAGTGTTTTTGTTTTTGTTTTTTCACCTAGCTCAGTTTTTATTTCATTAAACACACCATGTCCCTCTCTGGTCTCACAGGCCAGGCTCAGAAGTAGGCAAATTAGGCAGCTACCTACTTAAAGATTTGGAAGATGCTAAAACGTCTCTACCTAAAAATGCCTCTGTCACATGTAATGCTAATTCTACACACTCCCCAATGGCCTCTTTGAAAAGATACAGCCTTTCCAACACACTTAAGGTATGAGGTTACCTGAGAGGGGTTATTTATTAGCTAACTAATTAGTCTGTCATGGAAGCCACCTGCCTCCAATATCACCCAGAACAGAGGAGGGGCCTGAAGAATGACACCAAGGATGATCTGATTTGATGAATTAAGGGAGTAGATAGAGAAGATGGAAGTGGAGTTAGGAATTAAGGGAGTAGGTAGAGCAGATAGAAGTGGAGTTAGGAATTAAGGGAAGGTGCTAAGAAAGTTGACTTGGGGTGCCGGGTTGGGGAGAAGGAATAAAGGAAAGGAAAATCCATAACTTGAAGCAACTTTAAGGAAGGCAAAACCCTTGTTCAGCCTAGGGACTTAGAGACACACACATCTCTAAGAGAAAAGGTTTTAAAAAGAGGAGCAGGTGGGGAGTTAGTGTTTAATGTGTACGGAGTTTTAGTCGGAAAAGATGAAAAAGATGGTGTGAATGTATTTAATGCCATAGAATTGTACACTGAAAATATGTGCACTGCAGATAGATGCTAGCTAGACCATCTGTGAGGGAAATGGGGAAGGCAGGCAAGGCTGTTTTCACTAATCCTTTGCCTTAGATCAGTGGTTCTCAACCTTCCTAATGCCGCGACCCTTTAATACAGTTCCTCATGTTGTGGTGACCCCAACCATAAAATTATTTTCGTTGCTACTTCATAACTAATTTTGCTACTGTTATGAATCGTAATGTAAATATCTGATGTGCAGGATGTATTTTCATTGTTACAAATTGAACATAATTAAAGCATAGTGATTAATCACAAAACAATATGTAATTATATATGTGTTTTCCGATGATCTTAGGCGACCCCTGTGAAAGGGTCGTTCGACCCCCAGAGGGGTCTCGACCCACAGGTTGAGAACCGCTGCCTTAGATGGTACAGTGGCCTTCAAGGTGGATCCAATGATCCTCATCGCCTAGAACTCACTCTCATGTATTATCTCCTTCCGCACTGGCTAGGGCTAACCTGGCTAATAATAGGATGCAGCAGAAATGACCTTCCAAGACTAGGTCATAAAAAACATTGGAGCTTCCACCTGGTTCTCTCTTGGGTCTCTTGCTCTGGGGGAAGTGAGCTACCATGTGGGGAGGACACTCAAGTAGCCTTTGGAGAAGTCCAGGGGTGGGACACAGGCCTCTAGTTGACAGCCAGCACTCACCCACCAACCAAGTGAGGAGCCAGCCACCCAGGAAGCAGATCCTCCAGCAGCCCCAGCCCATATCTGGACGGCAACTTCATGACAGAGCCTAAACCAGAACCACCCAGCTGAGCCTCTCCCAAACTCCTGACTCACAGGAACTGTGAGGTAAGGTCTATAGTTGTTTTAAGCCACCACGTTTTGGGGTGGTCTGTTCCACAGAACTTGATAACTAATCCAGGCAGCATGAGGATCCTTCATCAGCTGCCTGGGGCTGGTGTTGTCCAGTCATTCCTATATCTCCATTTGATTCTGGGATTATATCACAGCTACTTACAGATATTCTGTGACACCAGTTAAAGCTGCACTTACCTTTATATGTTTTGAATACGCAGCAGGTGACTTAAAAACTTCAGCCAAGATTGGAGTGGCATTGCTGAATTTCAGACAGTTAAGGGTAGGGAGAGCTGTTTTTACATAATACACCTTGTCTAATAATGTAAATACTGTAGTTAAAATGCTTAAAAACCTGAAAGCAGGTCAGTGTTTTAAATCATGTTATTTCTTTAAATATATTTGTACAAAAAAGGGGGAGGCAGCCGGGCTGGTGTGGTTCAGTGGTTGAATATTGGTCCATGAGCCAGGAGGTCATATTTTGATTCCCAGTCAGGCACATGCCTGGGTTGCAGGCTCGATCCCCCAGTAGGGGGCGTGCAGGAAGCAGCCAATTAATGATTCTCTCTCTTTGATGGTTCTATCTCCCTCTCTCTAATATCAATAAAAATATATTTTTAAAAGGGGAGGAGGCAAGTAAATTTAAAAAGGCATGAAAGAAAGGAAGGAAGGGAGGGAGGGGAGTGGGGAGGACAAGAGGGGGAAGGAAAGAAGAGAGAGAGTCAGTTTAAGAACTTCGTTAGGACCAAGTTCTCCTGGCTCTGTGTGTGTACCTACCTAGAATTCTAATCTCTGCATCGGTGAGCCTCCAGTTCTTCAGCCCAAGTTTGACGAGTTGTGGGGCCCCCTCCAGTTGCTCCAGCAGCCTGGTCAGGCTGACGCGCACATCAGTGCACCAGGGCAGCATCAGCACAGTGAGCTGTTCCAACACGTGCAGCCTGTCAACTTGAGGAACCAGAGACAGTTCAGAAACTGGATCCATCTCAAAACTGATGAAGGACGAAGTGATAAAGGAGAAGGAGTGGTCTTTCTCTCTGCAGCCTACTCAATGTGCAGTGAGAATCAACTCACTTTTTGGTTAGTATTTTATGGAAAGTGTTCAAGAATATATAAACACTATGCAGGACAGTATAATGAAGCTGTGAGTACTAAAGTTGGTGTCAACTTTTAACGAACAGAAAATCATGGATGTTTGCTTTATCCTCAACAAATTCCTTCCCTCCTGTCTTATTCCGAAGTAAATCTCAGACAGTAAGTATCAGGGTTTTTTTTTTTTGTTTTTTTTTTAGTATCAGGTTGTTGTTTTTTTTAAAACAATCAGGATGTCTTGATCACATCTTAAAAATCTTATTACTAACTCCTTGAGCCAGTTTGTCTTAAGCATCCCCTACTCTCAGACACTGGCTCTATAGAAGGAGGCAAGCAGGTGGGAGCCTCAGGTGCAGTGAGCATGTGAAAACTGGTGACTCAAAAGCCGTGGCCTGTGTTCCTTAAGGGCAGTTTAAGAAAGGGCTACCTGACTTCCTTAAGGTGCATCTCCAAGGCAAAATGGTCATTCTTACTCAGTTCACTCAGAGCTTCATTTCCATCCTCTTCCAGGTGATTCTCAGATAAATCAAGGATGCTCAGTTTGGCCAAATTGTGAAGATTCTGAGCTGGAAAAAAAAATTTAATCCAAAAGAAAAAGACTATCAGGGAACTATATATGCATTTAAAAATATCCTTATATGAATTCTGAGCCCTTGTCTTCTTTGTTGAGAGTGTACGAATCATCAGGGAACTATATATGCATTTAAAAATATCCTTATAAGAATTCTGAGCCTTTGTCTTCTTTATTGAGAGTATACGAATCTTTATTAGATTTGATTAGCTATTATCAAAAGTATCTGGCTACTCCCATGACTGTGACCAAATGGACAGATATTTCCTGGTCTTAAGTTCTGACTAATAAACTTCAGCCTAAAGGCAAAATGGTCATTATTACTCAGTAAAGCCTAAAGCAGCATGGACTAGAGTTGTTATGTCACTATAGGAAAGTCACTCCATTTCTCTACGCCTCCGTGTGTCTTCATCGTTAGAATGGGGAAGATGAACTAGAGGAAATCTGAGGTTGCTTCCAATTCTTAAATGCTCTTCACATGCAGGAGAGATGAAGGAGCGAAAACCAATGAGATGAGCTGTTCTTTGTGTACCTCAGTTTAGATTATTTTGGTAGTTATAGTTGTGATGTTAATAATAAAAATTTTAATAAGAACATTAGTCACAAAATGCCACCGCTCTAGCTAAGAGCTGCTTAGTTATTTTCTTCACTACAGATACAGGTACTTGCCCCCTTTCCAAAGTTCAATTATGCCACTTCGCTAACTGAAAGAAATCCAAAGAGGATTTTCGCCTTGCTTTTACCAAAAAAAAAGGCGAAAAGCAAAAATAGCGTTCACTGTTTGTTTTGCAGAGAGCCTTATAGAAGCATCCAGAGTGGCGCAGCCAAGCTCCTTCCTGGGAAGTACACTCTGCATTTCAGCATCAAACCGCCAGAGCTTTGAGCTGTGTCTGTGAGCATCTGTGCTTTATCTTGATTTATTGTGCACCTGTTAGCAAGTGTGTCCTAAGGTATAAGAAAAGCCTAAGAGAAGTCATTTTGGAGTCTGGGAATGCTCGAAAATGTTCCATAAAGATCAATGGTAATTGCTTATTTGCTTAATGCCCTATTAGCTTATTGAAGGTTTCATAGGGCCCAGCCAGTGTTGCTCAGTGCCTGAGCATCGACCCATGAACCAGGAGGTCATGGTTTGATTCCAGGTCAGACACATGCCTGGGTTGCGGGCTTGATCCCCAATGGGGGGTGTGCAGGAGGCAGTCGATTAATGATTCTCTCTCATCATTGATGTTTCTATCTCTCTCCCTCTCCCTTCCTCTCTGAAATCAATAAAATATATATTTTTTAAAGTTATAAACTATTTATTTTAAAAAGAGGTTTCTTAGGAATGCTCTACTTTCTGATTGTGAGGACACCTGTATTTATCATGGTTGCTTAATCTAGTTGAAGCTTTTCCTATCAAGACTGATTAGAAAAATCTCCTTTAAAAAATTAGTCGTTTTGCATGAATTATACTCTTGTTACAATACTAGCTATTATTTTTTTAAATCAATCCTATGAATCCTTTTCTTAGAGTAAAATATATTCTGAAGTTTGGTGCTTTAAAAAGCCCATGGATTCCACCTAAAAAGGGGATGGTTGCTATTGTTAGTTCCAAGCCTGGCTCCTCCCAGTGGCAGGTGGAGAGTAAGGGAGTGTGCTCTTCGTTCTCATGTTCCCAGTGCTTGCTAGCCTTCTCCAATCATGGATTTCTCTAGTTTTTGATTCATATTAGCATATAAGTAATCTCAGTAATTCCGACAGACTCCATCAGTCCTTTTTCTTCTTTTTTGTTTGTTTTTGTGTGTGTGTTTTTCTTTTCCCCATCAATTTTATATATTTTTAAAATATATTTTATTGATTTTTTACAGAGAGGAAGGGAGAGGGATAGAGAGTTAGAAACATCGATGAGAGAGAAACATCCATCAGCTGCCTCCTACACAACCCCCACTGGGGATGTGCCCGCAACCAAGGTACATGCCCTTGACCAGAATTGAACCTGGGACCCTTCAGTCCACAGGCCGACGCTCTATCCACCGAGCCAAACCGGCTAGGGCTTATATTGTTTGTTTGTTTTTTAAAAAGGTTATACTATTTCCCCCCAAAATCTAAATTTAAGAAACATCATAGTTTAACATAATCCAGTTTATCCACTAATATGCAAAGGTTTTTTTCATACTTAGTATGCACAATCTTTGGGAACTCAAATACTCAATGCCTATGTTAATGCACGTTAACTCTATCTTAACCGGGCAATGGGGAAAAATTAGAAGGCCTGACCGCATTTAAGGAAATCCCTCTCTCTGCTTCTCAACCATTTATTTATTCATCCATCCAAATACTTATTAAGCAGTTATTATATAACAGGACATATGGCAAGCATCAAGCACCTACTTCTTAATTTCTTCCTCTTCACCTTTTCTTAAAATTATAACATCTTCAATTAGTTTGAAGTTCTCTATTCTCCATCTATAATCCATTTTTATTCTAATTGTGGAGAAAATCATTAAAAACAGATTAGATATTACCCAGATGTCTTCATTATCTTTTCCAGTTTCTCTGAAAATTAAATTGCTGCTTGAGAGACTTAGTGTGCATGAATTACTATGGAAGCACCACATCTTCTCTCACACTGTTCTCCAGTGCAGGCAACAGTTACCTAGGGTTTTCACAGCCGTTCCGGTCAGGCAGCAGGAGACTAATTGGATTTCTTCAAGGTCACAGGGTTTGGCTGACAAAGACTTTGCTATATAATCCATTCCCTCCCCAATGTCAGACAAGTGGGTCAAACGAAGTAAACACATATTCTTCAGGTCTGTCAGACCTTCAGCTGCAAATAGATGGAAAGGAAATGCGTTAGGATACCAAGTTAATTTGATTTCACCATAGATGAATGGCTGAAAAGAAGGCAATGAACAATTGCCCTTGCCATACTCTTCCTGTAAAAAGCCAAAGAGAGCAGATTTTCTTTCAACTCTCACTTTCCAGTCTCCTGAGCCATACAATCTCTTTTGTGGAGGTCATTCTCTTGGTAGTATGAGAAAACCTATAGTAAATGTGCAGTATTTTTTTTTATTTTTTATTTTAAATGTGCAGTATTTTAATGGGTATCCATGTATGGGTATCCAAGTATACCACAACTTTTTTCATAGAAATAGGTTTTCTGAGTGAGCACTGTCTCTTTAAACCCTTCAAAAATCTTAGAAGGGGTGGAGGCTGAATCCAAAGGGCAGCATGGGGACTTGAGTTCCTTGGTGTGCTTCTATGATAACTGTTCACAGGGCCCTGCTAGGACTGCATGATTTGGGGCCTTCCTGGTGCTCCACAATGAAGACCACATCCAATGCAGCATGTTAACCGGGAGAAAGATTGATCTCCTATCAGTAGTACAAGTGAAAACGTTCTAAAATGTCCCTGGATTGATTAGGCATCCCTTTGTGTCATTAAAATAGTGCTTTATCTTGATGGTATTCTAACCTAGAGGAAAGACATGTACTGTTTTTAATAACTACCTTGCAGAGCTTTGGGAAGGTGGCGGATAAGGTATGTAATGTATTTAGTGTGGTGCCTGGCACATAGAAGGTGAATATTAATTGTTGTCTTGGGAGTACACGTAGCTCAGAGGTTGTGAGCATGAGCTTTGCAGTCAGTTTGGTTCCTGGATCCTGTACTTAATAATTGTGTGAGTGTAAGCAAGTTATTCAACCTTTTAGCTATGGTTTTAGGGATAATTATACCTATGTACTAGGACTATTGTGAGGAGTCAATGAGAAGTATGTCAAAGTGCCTGGTGTGCTTTCTGTCTAACCGATTGCACAGTAACTCTTCAATGAATAGTACATTTAGGCTCGTTTATTCACGTCCAGACTCTGATTCCTTAACAGTAGAATCAGATTGTCTCAGGTAGGTGTTTTTGCGCCCTTTCTACCAATTGGTGAGAACTTGGGCAAGTCAGTAAACTGTTCTAGGTTCCAGTGGCAGTAAAATAGGAAAGTTAGCCCCACCAGTGTGACTCAGTGGTTGAGCATCCACCCATGAACCAGGAGGTCACAGTTTGATTCCCAGTCAGGGCACGTGCCCGGGTTGCAGGCATGGTCTCCAGGAGAGGGTGTGCAGGAGGCAGCCGATCAATTACTCTCTCTCATCACTGATGTTACTCTCTCTCTCCCTCTCCCTTCCTCTCTCTGAAATCAATAATAACATTTAAAATTTTAAAAAAATTAGACTAGATGTTCTCAGGCTCCTTCAACCTCTGATATTCTGTGTAACTCACAGGCATGCAGTAAATGTTCACTGAATTAATTTGATTATTCTTATGGAAGCTATATAATGAAAAAAAGTCAGTCATGTTTTAATTATAGGGTTGTCTTTAGGCAAGCAGAATGAAAAAGAAAAGGCTGAGGAGTCTTTAACTGAGGTCTCAAGTGTGGGGGGAAGAACCAATAAAAGAAAAAAATGACCACCCCCACCAAAGCTGTTGAAAAACAGCTTCAACAGGAAACCTCCCTGTCCTAGAAGGCAGATCACGTGTTCTGCTTGTGTTTTTTCTTGATCCACATTCATTGTTGTGTTCCATTCTACTTTTTAAGTTTTATTTAATTATAAAACCACTGTATAATCCTTTTAATATTGTTTATTTGCTTTAAATACAAATATAGCCAATGATTTCTGAAGCTTTACTTAATTATAAAACCACAGTTTAAACATTTACATTGTTTCTATGCTTTAAATGCAAGCAAAGTCAATCAACCAGGAAGATAAAACATATCATGGCTTCTGTTCTCCAAAGGGTTACCATCTAGTGCTGTACAATTTACATAAAATGGTGCTATAGGGGTGGAGAAAAATGTCTCGGAAAACCGATGCAATCACAAATGCATAAGGCATCCTTGCCTTGTGTAGACTGAGTTAACTGTTCTTATTCTCAAACTTACATTAATAAAAAAAAGAGAAAAACTCTAACCTAGTTTTATAGCATCTTCCTCATTCATCTTAATGTTATCCAGCATAAGCTTCATAAGATTCTTCAAATTACCCAAGCTGTCAGTCAGACCACCTGCCAAAAGAAAATGGACTTTGTTCAGCTGTCATTTATTAATTTCCATTACCAATGAAGATTTTCGTTGTTACCATAGGCAAGAGATGCTCATGAAATTGACACCAAAGTGTATGGTTTTTGGTCAGAAATGGGCATCATCTTTAGCTAAAAGCATGTTCTCCAAATATAATGCAACTGGACTTAAACTTACTATTTAAGAAAGTAAAGAAAGAAGACCAAAATAAACCCAATGCAAGTAGAAGGGAGAAATTAATAAAGATCAAGGCAGAAATAAATAAAAATTGAAAGCAGATAAACAGTAGGAAAAATCAGTGAAAATGTATTTGAAAAGATCAATAAAATTGAGCAATTTCTGGCAAGACTGACAGGAAAAGAAGAAAAGCAAATCACCAATATCAGAAACAAAAGAGAAGATATCACTACAAAGACTGCAGATGTTAAAAGGATAGAGAATAATATAAATAAATCTACACACATGAATTTGACAACACAGGTAAAATTGCCCCATTTCTTGAAAAGCACAAACTACTACAACTCACCCAACACGACATAGGTAACCTGAATAGTCCTATAAATCTATTAACATAGTTTACATTTTTTTAAAAAGAGAAATCTACAGGTCCAGATAATTTAACTTGCAAATTTTACCAAACATTCAAAGAAGAAATAAACCAATTCTATAAATCACTTCTAGAAAACAGAAGTAGAGGGAACAATTCCCAACATATTTTATGAAGCTCCACTGGCTAATATGAAACCCAGATGAAGAAAATAAAACAAAAGAAATTTTCAGACCAATATCACTCATGAGAATAGAAGCAAAAATCTTCAATAAAATGGACTTCATACAGAGAATGCAGAGCTATTTCAACATTTGGAAAATAATCCATGTAATTCACTATAACAGTCTAAAGAAGAAAAACTACATGATCATATAAATTGATGCAGAAAAAATATTTGACACAATCCAACATCCATTCATGATAAAAATTCTCAGCAACCTAGGAATAGAAGGAAATGTCCTCAACCTGATAAAAGCCATCTACAGAAAAAAACTACAATTAACATCGTGCTTAACGGTGAAAGTCTGAATGCTTTCACCCTAAGGTCAGGAACAAGGCAGGATGTTCCCTCTCAATTCTCATATTCAGTATTGCACTGCAAGTCATAATCAGTGCAATAAGGCAAAAAAATTAAATAAAAGGAATACAAATTTTAAAGAAGGAACAAAACTGTTCTTTTTTTGAAGGTAACATGATTGTTTGATAAAAAATTTCAAGGAATCTACCAAAACAAGAAAACAAACAAAGAAACCTCCTAGAACTAATAAAAGTGTTTAGCAAAGATATAGACTACAAGGTCAACACACAAAAATCAATCTTACTTCCATATAGTAGCAATAAATAACTGGCAACCAAATTATTTTTAAAATACCACTTACAATAACTCCAAGCAAATGAAAAAGTTAAATACAGGTATAAAACATGTACAGGATCAACATGATGAAAACTACAAAATGATGCTAGCCCTAGCCAGTTTGGCTCAGTGAATAGAGCATCGACCTGAGGACTGAAAGATCCCGGGTTCCATTCTGGTCAAGGGCACATGCCCAGGTTGTGGGCTCGATCCCCAGTACAGGGCGTGCAGGAGGCAGCCAGTCAATGATTCTCTCTCATCATTGATGTTTCTATCTCTCTCTCCCTCTCCCTTCTTCTCTGAAATCAATAAAAATATTAAAACAAAACAAAATGATGCTAAAAGAAATCAAAGAAAATATAAATAAATGGGAAGAGAAACCATGCAAATAGATTGAAAGATTCAACATAATATAAATGT
The DNA here is from genome assembly GCF_000412655.1 of Myotis brandtii. Lineage (NCBI taxonomy): Eukaryota > Metazoa > Chordata > Mammalia > Chiroptera > Vespertilionidae > Myotis > Myotis brandtii. The sequence continues at coordinate 811,204 of NW_005371933.1, read as the reverse complement.
CAGTTCTCCCTAACTTGGTCTATAAATTTAATGTAATTTCAACCAAGATCCCAGGAGGAGTTTTTGGTGATATAATCAATGTAAGTCTAAATTTACATGGAAAGGCAAAGGAACTAGAATATAAAAAAGACTTTTGAGAAAGAAGAATAAAGTTGAATAACACCGAGACATGACACCAAAAGCATGATTCACAAAAGAAGAAAGACTGCAACAAAATTTAAGACTTTTGTTCTATGAAAAACACTGTTAAGAGAATGAAAAGACTAGCTATTCAGGAATAAAAGGGCGTGAGCTAGGAAGATTCTGAAAAGACTTAGAGGGCAAAAGTAAAAACCAACCTTGGGTATAAACAACAGTGAAGTGATTTTAGCCATAAGAAAGAATAAGCACTGATCACAAACTCAAATGTCAAAAGCGGGGAAGGATGTCAAAAAGGGCCAGGGAGCCCTAACTGGTTTAGCTCAGTGGATAGAGGGTTGGCCTGCAGACTGAAGGGTCCCAGGTTCGATTCCAGTCAAGGGTATGTACCTTGGTTGCGGGCATCCCCAGTAGGGAGTGTGCAGGAGGCAGCTGACCGATGTTTCTCTCTCATCGATGTTTCTAACTCTCTATCCCTCTCCCTTCCTCTCTGTAAAATATCAATAAAATATATTTTTAAAAAGTGCCAGGGAAGTAGAATAGGTGGACTCTGTGCCCAACTGGAGATTTTGTGTCTTGTCCGAAGAGCACAGGAGCAGATCTTAGGCTCTAACAAGTTGTTACCAAATGAGGACATGGGCCCTCAGTTGTCAAATCCAACAATTTTTAAGAGAAATGAAAAACCTGTATTTTCACATGATAGCTCCCAATTTCAAAATGCTGGCAACTCCTTTAGAAAGAAGAGTCATGGCTGGGGGATGAGGAGGAGAAGGAGACTTTTCACTCTAGATTGTTTTATCATTTGGACCGTGTGAATATATTACTCAAAAACTGGATTTTAAAAATTAAGAACAAAACATGAAAAAGAACATTCTAAACACTGTGCAGGCCAGTCCAGCCCATAGGCGACCAGTGTGCATGATCATTACAAAGGAGGAGCCATGAAGAGGAGAGCATGAGCCTCCTGACACAGAAGGGAGTCTAATAACCTCTGGGTGACTCTCTAGAATCTTATAGAAGGCATTCCTGCATCGAGTAGGAGGTTGCAAAAATTAGTTGTGCAAAGATTCTAGATTCTTAAATCATAGCAAATCTCCTCTGCAGGTGACAAGTGAGGCGGAGCACAATGGGCCATCACTTGTGAATGAAAACTGATCTTAGATGACAGTCAAGTAGGGCAAGGCCCCTGCCACAGCTTCACACCAGGCAGCAGCCCTGCTCCTGGCCATAGGGCGGATCTGCACAGCGAGGCCAGACACTCATCTTTAGTGTTACTTGGAATTTGGGGAAAACTCTCCTTTGCCCCAAAAGATTGCCCCTGCATGTGTGTGTCTGGAGCCTGAAATTCATGGTAAACAAAATCTGTTCCCCAAATCTTTTTTCAAAATGAACAATACTTGGGGTGGAGATGGGGCTGGGTTTGTTGTGCAATTTCCTAGATAAGAATCTAGTGACACAATTAGCCACTGGCGCCTGCGGGTGATTAGTTTACAGGCTGGATTTCCTCCCAGACTTGCTGTGGGGAGGGGAGCCCCTGGCAGGGAAGCAGTGGATGCCGGGTGGAGATGGAGGTGCTGAGAAGGGGGGGAATTCACTCAAGCCAAGCTTACCCTCTGTACATGGAGGGGGAGGGAGAGCAGGGAAGTAGGTTTACAGTTGTGAGTACATGAAACACAGAGTACACACACACATACACACACACACACATGTAAACACACACTTTGCTATATAAACTATATAGCCATTCAATCAAACTACCGAGCAGGGAAGTAGGTTTACAGTTGTGAGTACATGAAATACAGTACACACACGCAAACACACACTTTGCTATATAAACTATATAGCTATTCAATCAAACTACTAGTATATAGCTTCAGCCCTGGAAATCCTCCCTAGGGCCTCCCAACCTGACAGCCTTCCTCCCACCTCCTCTCCAAACTCCCTAGGGCCTCCCAACCTGACAGCCTTCCTCCCACACAGATCCTCCTCCAGTCCTCCCACCTCCTCTCCAAGTCCTGGCACCTGGGAGAAGATAGTAGAAAATGTAAAGCAAAACAATATGCTGCCTAATATTCGCATGGTACTTAGCCAGGTTCCATTACGGCTTCAACTGCTGAGGTTGACAATACCTGGCAGCCGCTGAGTCTGTAGGTTGTGAATACTCAAGGTTTTCAGGTTTGCCACGGATGTGATGTGCTGCTCGTCCTCTATGGTGAGGGGACTGGCTTCCACCACGAGGGAATGAATGTGCTTACAGGTGCTGAGGACCAAACTGAGGCTTCCAGCCACACCAGCACACCTCTTAATGGACAGCCGGAGGCTTGTAGCAGAGCTGAATATCTTCCCCAGATATTTGATATCTTGCTTATTCAACTTGCTGAAATCCCGGAGTGTGACCTCCAGAGTCTTGAACTCCTGCTTCCAGTTGAAGAACAAAGACACAGCCCTGCTGGGAATGTAGGTACCAGAGGACTCTTCCTTGTGGGTCCTGCTCGTGCCCTCTGTGGGCTTGTCCCACGAAGCTGTGGCTCCCCCGTAGAAGTCCAGTTTGATGAAGTCCAGAGCACTTGCACAATTAGGCAAGTGCTCAAAGAAGTCAAATAAGTAATCAGGGATGTTCTCTGAGTTGATATATAAGCTTTTACCACGAAAGAAAGCTTCAAATTCTTCACTCAGGTCTGCCTTGGATATACTCTCATGAAATAAATTGATGCCACACTCTGTAAAGGAACTGGTGTTTATGGCTTCCAGAATTTCTTGCACAGTAGTGCTTTTCACATTTTGCATAGATTCCTGCCTCCAGAGAGGCCTCTTGGTGATGGAGAAGCTGGGGAGGCTGCCATGTTGACACACGGCTGCCAGGTGTTTCAGGACAGTCCTGGTGGCTTCGGTAGACGATCCGCACGTGTACAGGAGCAGGTTGCTGTACTTGGATGTAATATCTGAAATGGAAACCATTTTCTGCAGATGACCGTTCCCCTTGGTCACCTCCTCGGGCTCCCGAGATGCCAATAAACTGCTGAGTCGGCGGCCTGCTATGTACTCCTGGAATGACTGATGAAAGAATTTATACTTTGGCTTGAACCGCTGAGCCGTGTATTTGCAGAGGAGGCCAGTTGTCAGGAGGACATCCTCGTTCACACTGCACACATCCTTTGATTCGAAATCAAACCTGTGGTTGAACACGCCCTCCAGAGCCAGGTCTCCACAGTGGTCCAGGCTCTGAGTGAGGTCACTAGCGGCCACCCCTCTATGTTTGTGCTTGTTTTTCTGTATCAGCAGGTCATAGAAGGTACAGAACAGCGTTGTTTGTGTGTGGGAGTGGAACTCACTTTCCCCCATCTGGATTGCACAAGTGATGACCACAAAGAGTGGGGTCTTCATCAGATTCCGCAGGCACCTGGACTTCTGAATTTGCAGCACCAAGCTCTCTGCATGCTCCCTGATCAGCACTTCCCGGATGAGAGCCTGTGCACTCTCCTCCGTCATATCCCCCACCTCGGCAGTCAGGGCCCCGAACTGCCTGATGTGCTTCAGGCTCTCGGTGGTGGTGGTGACCATGACCATATTCTTGAAGCGATGGTTTTCCTTTATCAGGGCTTCGATTTCCGGGCAGTTCTGGGCCTTGAACTCGTTGTAGCCATCCAGGAGAAAAAGGACCCTCTGCCGGAGCTTCAGCAGCATGGCCATGAAAGTCTGCTTTCTGATCGGGTCGGGTACATCCAGGAGTTGGTCACACAAGGTTTCAAAGAGTCCACCGTGGGCCCGGCTCAGACGGAGGAAGAAGACTAATTTGAACTTGGTCAGGGCCCCGCACTTTCCCGAGGCCCAGAGCATGGCGATTCGCTGTAGCAGCGTGGTCTTCCCTTTGCCCGATTCCCCTTCGATGATGCAGGGGCTCTGAAGAGTGTCCAGCAGGCCACTCAAGGTCAGCTGCTCCAGACGGTGATGGCGCTGGTCTTTCCTCCATAGAACAGGTTCCGTGAAGGTGCTTTTCAAATTAAAGATAATGTCAATATCTTCACCCAGGGGATAGAAGTTCAGAAAATATGGGGAATGGTATAAATCTTTTAAATCTTGAGCCAAATCATCTAAGTCTCCATCTGACATCTGATGAAAAAGGCCTATTGGAGAAGAGGTGAAATTAAAGAGGACCCAGTTCTGTGTCTCCCCAAAGCCCAGAGTTCAGGAGAATGGAGGGGGAAGAAGGCTGAGAATCTTCTACTGATGGTTTTAATTCCCTTCCCCAGTTCTCAGCGGGCACAAGGGCTTCCAAATATTTATTCCTGCTTTTCCCTGTCACCCTTTGCCCTTCCTCCCCTCTTGACTTCTGTTTCCTCCTTCCCACCACCAACTCTTGTAGCAGCTGATTGGAAATGGGAGGAGTCTGTGTTTGGGTTAAGAAAAGTGCCTGAGAACAGTGGGAAGATGGCTGATCAGGCCTTAACTTTGATTAAAATCTGTCCTGAAGTAATTTACCAGTTTAATGAAATAAAAACTAAATTATTATTTCATGAAAAGCAGAATCATGCTTCTTTAGTTAGTCAGGCTTTCTTTACCACGGTGCTTGGATCATGGGCTGGCGGAAACCACTACTGCATGGACTTCTTAGGTGCCTCCATGGTCCAATTTGGTTTTGAAGTGAGGCTATTCTAAATCAGCTATTCCCTGAGCCTGGAGTCACCTATTGGCTTCACCGTCAAGCGATCTAATGGGAGTTTTTTCTGAGAGTGCCTGAGCTTTTCCCTACCATGGACACCACCCAGTGATATGAAGAGGGAGGAGAGCAGAGGCTCTGTCAGGGGATCACAGGTCTTCACCATGGCTTAGTCTATTTGTGGAAGATACAAAGCAATCTGATACTTACTTTGTCCATTCAAGTCCTGAAACAGAGGATAGTTCCACTTTTCAAGGGATTTAAGAAAGAGGTTACAGGCTTCGGAACCCTTCTTCAAAAGCATGTGAATGATCCCTCTGGCAGCATCCTGCTCAACCTTCTCGCAGCAAATGATGTTTACTTCTTCAAAATTCAGAACATTCCACACAAAGAGCTCGTCCACAACCTGCTTTATAACAGTCATTCCCATTCTTTGAATGAGGGCTTGACTGTTCTCCTTAATGAAATTCACTGAGGAGATGGGGAAATATATACGTATTTATTCACTTGTATAAAATATGAATGCAATGTTGCCAGAGCATTAGGGTCATGATCTCCCCCCCACACACACACACCTTAGACTCATCTTGAGTTATGGAGATGGCAAATGCTTGAATTCCAGGCCCTGAAGAAAAGCCCTGAAAAGCTCCTTATCCCTAACCCCTTGGTGAGCAAGATAGTGTTTCTTTGGTAATAAAGTAAGATGAGCAGTTTTATTCCCCAGTATAAAATGGTCCCCAGTAAAATCACAATGGGCATTAGAGGAAGGAGACTGGCCTAGGTCTGCCACTTGCTACTCTCTGTGGAACCTTGCCAAGTTGCTAAACCTCTCTGAGCCTGTTTCAGTGCTGTGCTGCTAAATGTTGAACACCCTCGCTCTCTGGGTTAGGTAAAGGCCCTCATTGGTAGCATTTACCAATCTCCACGTTATAAATATTCCCACCATAGTCGATTTCAAGCTAATAATGTATATTAACTGGGTAACAAAAGTCATGAAAATTCAGCAACAAGGTCTCACAAAACAGTAAGAACCAGCTCCAGTACACCACTAGTTCCTTTTCTGTACAATGGTGTTGAGAACACTGTTCAGCTTACAAAGGTGTTATGAGAATTCATGTATAGTATCTTATCTTAATATATAAAGAGGTAATATGCAAATTAGGCCAGGACGCCTTAAAGCAGCGGTTCTCAACCTGTGAGTCGCGACCCCTTTGGCAGTAGAACAACCCTTTCACAGGGGTCGCCTAAGACCATCCTGCATATCAGATATTTACATTACTATTCATAACAGTAGCAACATTACAGTTATGAAGTAGCAACGAAAATAATTTTATGGTTGGGTCACAACATGAGGAACTATATTTAAAGGGCCAGAAGGTTGAGAACCACTGCCTTAAAGGGACTACCAGACAGGAGGAGGTTGCGCAGGCAGGTGAGGCCTGAAGCTGAGATGGAGCAGGGGAGAGGGGGTGTCTGAGCCAGCGCGGCAGCTCCAGCATCTGGAGTGGACACAGGCAGGGGGGGCCTGGGGCAGAAGTCAGGCTGGGCTGGCCTCCTGCTGCGTCGGTCAGGCCTGACTCCCTCAACCTCCCTCAACAGCCCGTGGGGTGCCTCCTCGTGCACTGGGCCTCTAGTACAAAATAATAGCTCAATACCTGGTAGCCACTATTTTTAGGCATTATTCAGCTGTCATCACTCAAAGGAGTAGCATTTTTTATCTGCCAAAGATTTTGGTCTTTGCTCTCCAGCGTAAGCACTCTTACCTCTAGTAGTCCCTGGAGAAGCTATGCCATTTCTGTCAAATGCCGACCACACTGTACCCAGGCAGTCCATGACAGCTCGGTGAAATGTCTCCCTGATTTTTTACTCGTAGACACTATCTGCACCAGTTTTCTTCCTGGGCTAGGCTGCTCCTGGTTTTCAAACCTTCATGGATCCATCCAAGCAGATAGGCTCCTCCCGAAGGACCTGTGGCTTCTCTGGTCTCAGATGCACCATCAGGCACTCCGACCTTGAGGATCCCACCCCAACTTGCCTTTCTCTCTGTCACAAATCTCTACTACTAACTTCGGCTGGGATGTTACCACATCCCTGTCTATATGTCCTGTTTGCCAGTCTCATCTCTGGGTTCTCATCTGTTCTCTGGCTTCTACATTCTCTGTATGGAAATGACCTCTAAGTCTGAATCTAGTCACAATCTTCACTTTACAGCTGAAGAAATGTTGCCTCAGAAAGGCCTAGAGTCCTCCACAAGGTTACAAGACTAGTCTTTTGGGGTTTTGTGTGTGTGTGTGTGTGTGTGTGTGTGTGTGTGTGTGTTTTGTTTAAATATATTTTTTTTCTTTTCTTTTTTTAAATATATATTTTTATTGATTTCAGGGAGGAATGGAGAGGAACAGAGAGACAGAAACATCAATGATTGATCGGCTGCCTCCTGCCCCCCACATTGGGGACCGAGCCCGCAACCCAGGCATGTGCCCTTGACTCGAATCGATGGGACCCTTCAGTCTGCAAGCTGATGCTTTATCCACTGAGCAAAACCAGCTAGGGCTATATATATTTTTCTTGATTTCAGAGAGGAAAGGAGAGAGAGAGAGATAGAAACAGCAATGATGACAGAGAATTTTGTATTGGCTGCCTCCTGCACACCCTACACTGGGGACCGAGCCCGCAATCTGGGAATGTGCCCTGACCAGGAATCGAACCCATGACCTCCTCCTGGTTCATAGGTTGATGCTCAACCACTAAGCCACACCAGTGGGGCAAGACTAGTCTTTTGGATGCTACTTTTCTTCAGCTGTAAAATTAAGACATTGACTTTAATTATTAAAAAGACTCATGCAAAAGACTGAATAAAGTCACATACATTAAAATGTTTTAAAATTTGAAAAGTATACTGCTATATAACTATCAGATGTTCTTATTAATAACCATGGTATATATTCCTGTGTACTACTATACCCTCTCTTATCAAGTAGTTATGTGAAAACAATGCTGCTTATTCACTCATTCTTTCATTCATTCAGTATTCATTCTTATCAGAATATCTCTGTTTCTAGACCAGCACGGTACAGGAGAATTTTCTACGATGATAAACATGTTCTATATTTCTGCTGTCCAATAGAGTAACCATTAGCCACCTGTGGCTATTGAGCATTTGAAATGTGGCTATTGTGCTCATGCAACTGAATTTTACATTTTATTTATTTAAATTCACATTTAAATAGACATGTGGCTAGTGGCCACTGCATTGGATAGCACAGGTCTATACCCAGTACTCAAAATGGAAAGAGTTGCCCGACTGGCATAGCTCAGTAGTTGAGCATCAACCTGTGAGCCAGGGGATCACGGTTTGATTCCTGGTCAGGGCACATATCTGGGTTGTGGGCGCAATTCCCCATAGGGGGTGTGCAGAAGACAGCCAACTGGTGATTCTCTCTCATCATTGATGTTTCTCTCTCTCTTCCTCTCCCTTCCTCTCTGAAATATAT
>NW_005371933.1:796371-802837 GCF_000412655.1 Myotis brandtii | reverse complement strand
TATAGAGAGAAATATATATATATATGAATTACATTTTGGTTGCCATGTGAAACACCATGTTTCTTCACAATGCACTTGATAGGTACAGATCTCTGCTATCTGGCTGGGAGGATATGCTAATAGGTGATGATGGAGGACCAAAATTGTAAAACACACCTGATTGCTCTTTGTGTAAGTCCTACCCTACCTGTGTTTCTGCCTTTTATCATGGGCTTCCAGGTTTATAACTGAATTCTCAAACCCACAAAAGAATATTTATTGGGAATTCCACATATAACTCATCAGGGAAAGGAATGAATTGATTTTTCACTCAGTATCATTTGGTGGCATACTATATAACCAGACAGATTTTATTTCTAGTATACTTACTTGTTCTGAATAAAAGCTTTCCACCCTTCTATAGCTCAATAGATAATATTATTTCCAAATGGACCATTCAAAGATAATCCCAATATTGGCTTCTTCGTTCTTTAAACTGATCCTCATTCTGTAAAACTAACAAAACAGAACCAGAAATTATCAGGCAGCAACCATAGTCACTTTTGTACTTATTCTTTTTTCCCCCACACTGAATAAGGACACAATATACATAATATTCAACATCTGTTGTTGTTTTTTCATTTACTATGTATTTTGAGATCTTTCTATATCAGTTAAGTATTAAATTGCCTCATTTTAAAAATTAACCTCTTTGAAGCACATGACAGAGGTGGAAAAAAATTATGAAAAAAGTATAGGATTCTACAAATTACTTCTTAAATGCTTAAAATCTTACTCTAATTTCAGAAAATCTGAAACTGAAATTTGTAGACCATACATTATGTTTTGTAGAAGAGGATACAGAATTCCAGTCATTCAGTGAGTCAGGTAGTGTATGGAGGGCTAGAGAAAAGGAGCCATTGTTTGAGCGAGGTTTAGGAGGTGGAATGACCAGACTACATCAGACTGGATAAGAAGGAGGGAGGCACCTGAGTGTTTTGGCTTCGGTGACAAGTGGACAGTTGCTTTGTTACTGAGATGAGAAGTCAGGAGGTGGGGCAGTTTAAGGTGTCCAGTCCAGTAACATGTTAGAGGGGAAAAAAAATTACAATCAAAGAACCCATACCCAGAGGAAAGACAAATCAAAATACTGTATTACCAAGTTAATATAAATATTTTTAAACTTAAAAACAAACTGCTCAGTGTCATTTAAAAAAATAATCCTTACCCAAGGACATGCTTTTATTGATTTTAGAGAGAGGGGAAGGGAGAGGGAGAAAGAGAGAGAGACAGAGAGAGAGAGAGAGAGAGAGAGAGAGATTAGAGAGAAACATTGATCAGTTGCCTCCTGCACGCACCCTGACCGGGGATTAAACTGTAACCTGGGTATGTGTCCTGACCAGGAATCAAACCAGCAATATTTTGGTGCACAGGATTTGATGCTCAGCCAACTGAGCCACACCTGCCAGGGCCAGAGTTTCAATTTTTCAAGAAGCAAACGTTTTGGAAATTGAGTGTACAACAAAATAATGTGAGTATACATAACACTACTGAAGTGTCCACTTAAAATGGTTAAGATGATAAATTTATGTTACATGTATTTTACAGTTCAAAAAAATTGTTGCCCTTGCCGAAACCGGTTTGGCTCGGTGGATAGAGCGTCGGCCTGCGGACTGAGGGGTCCCAGGTTCGATTCCGGTCAAGGGCATGTGCCTGGGTTGCGGGCACATCCCCAGTGGGAGATGTGCAGGAGGCAGCTGGTCGATGTTTCTCTCTCATCGATGTTTCTAACTCTCTATCTCTCTCCCTTCCTCTCTGTAAAAAATCAATAAAATATATTTTTTAAAAAATTGTTGCCCTAGCCAGTTTGGCTCAGTGGTAAGAGTGTCAGTCCATTGACTAAAGGGTTGCAGGTTCGACTCTGGTCAAGGGCACGTACCTCAATTGTAGGCTGGATCCACGGTTGGGGCGAGTGCAGGAGGCAGCCAATCAATGTGTTTCTCTCACATCAATATTTCTCTCTCTCTCTGTCTCTCCCCCTCCCTTCCACTCTCTCTAAAAAAATCAATGGAAAAAAAACCCTCAGGTGAGGATTTAAAAAATTGTTAATATCTGGGTTTCTTTTATGGTCATTACTATTATTAATTTTGTTATATGATTATTATTGAAAATAATGTTGTATAAAGGAGGGAAGTGTTTGAAATGATTTTCTTTTTTTTTAAATAATATTCTTTTTTTAAAAATATATTTTATTGATTTTTTTACAGAGAGGAAGGGAGAGAGATAGAGAGTTAGAAACATCGATGAGAGAGAAACATCGACCAGCTGCCTCCTGCACGTCCGCTACCGGGGATGTGCCCGCAACCCAGGTACATGCCCTTGATCGGAATCGAACCTGGGACCCTTGGGTCCGCAGGCCGAGGCTCTATCCACTGAGCCAAACCGGTTTCGGCTGAAATGATTTTCTTAAATGTCAAATATGCTAGGTACACCCAGCCAAGCATACAAATAGTCATGCTTTTTTTTTTTTTTCACCAAGCAACTTACAGGGCTGCTGCTTGGATATTTAGTCATGCTTTTAAGGCCAACTTTTCAACACTAGAAAAATAAATAAGATCAAAATGAAACTTCAACTTAGAAGGATGGGGCAACAAAGAACTGGGCCCCAGTGCATCTTTTTGAGGGGCCAGAGAATCTGAGCCCTTCAGAGATAAAAGAAACAAAAGCTGTCAAGGGAAGAAAGACTGTCTTCTAGGAAAATTTTTCTTTTCTTTTTTAAAAATTTTTTTATTGAATTTATTGGTATGATATTGGTTAATAAAATTATATAGGTTTCAAGTGTACAATTCTATAATATATCATCTGTATATTATATTGTGTGTTAACCACCCCAAGTCAAGTCTTCCATCACCATTTATCCCCCCCTTACCCTCTTCCAGTTACCCCAACTCTCAGCGGGTCATGAAATCAATTTAAGTGGGTTAAAATTAGTATATTATAAAAATTAAATAGAATTAAAGCTATCAGAATGCACTGTATTTTTTCATGAAAATTTTGAACTTTAATTATTTATATATCCTAGTGATGTATTTATTTTTTTATTTTTTATTGTCTAAAGTTTTACATATGTCTCCTTTTTCCCCAATTGACACCCCCCCCCCCCCAGCCATTTGCCCCCCAGGTAAGCCCCCACGTAAGTGTATTTCTTATTGTGAGTTGAGGTCAATAAAAGTTTGAAGGTCAGTGTTCTAGGGTAACCCCCACAGAGGGATATTTAATTCTGCTTGGAAGGAATGAGTTTTGAGTTGTTCTTAAAGGAAATCAAAGTTCGCCAGCCAGTAAAGGGGAAAGACTATTTCTAGGCAGAGGAAGCAGCACAGGGAAGGAGCCCTGGGGAAAGAGCCTGAAAACCAGGACTGGACAGCACCTGAGTGTAAGCAAGGCCTATTTTGGTGTCAGGAATGAGTTCAAATGTCAGCTCTACCACTGACAAGCTGGGAGTCTTTGACTGATACACAGAAAACACTCAGTAAATAGCAACTACTAGTTTTTTTTCACCTTCCTTTCCACTCCCCGAGAAGAGGTGTGTCTGAGAGGAATCAGACCTCCACCAACTGGGTCAGAGTTTAAGAGAGAACAGGGAAAGAGGAAGAAGATAGAGGAAGGACCTAAGAAGTTCCTTATATTCACTTGTGAACAGAATAAACTAATCCTAGAGTTGGCTAGGCAGTCACTTTGTCTGAAAAAATAATCAATTAAAATTGCTACGTGGATCATCAGGCAGGAATCTCAGCTGATTTTGAAGATGCTAATAATTCATATTCAGTTTGGATACTGGTAGTATTCTTCCTACCCACAGAGAGAAAATCTGTGACCAGACCAGAGAACTAACTCAAAGATAATTGACTAATTACTCATTGCTCTTGAGAATAAAATCAACCCATAGTCTGAAGCCAGGTAGTTCACTTGCAGTTACCCGCTGGCATAAAGGACAGGGTTAAGACGAGTTTGCTGCCCTGAACCGTGGCTATGGCTCTGAACACTTCCCCACCTCCTTAACCAAGCGGTTCAGTGAAGAATTGAATTGAATGGAGGAAGTCTTTTCCTACATTTGTACTTTGAAAAATAGTATTTAGAACTAAATATGGACATTTTAGCCCTGGCCGGTGTGGCTCAGTTGGCTGGAGCATCATCCGGTACACTGAAAGGTGGTGGGTTCAGTTCCAAGTCAGGGCACATGTCCAAGTTGCAGGTTCAATTCCAGTCAGGGAACGTGCGGGAGGCAACCCATCAATGATTCTCTCTCACATTGATGTTTCTCTCTCTCTCTTTCCCTTCCTCTCTCTAAAATCAATAAAAAAATTTTTAAATGGATATTTTATTCCAAATGTTTACATGAGCTCCCTAGAGAATTGAAGTTCCTCAGGAGCCATATAACCCACATCTATGGATTCATCCCAGAACTTATGGATGAAATGAGGGGAAAGTCATATGTAATGGGAACAGAGAGGCAGCACACAGAAGTGAGAAGTATGTGTAGTTTTGACTTTGCAGTAGTGAATTCAAATCCTCACTTTGCTGTTCATTAAATTGGTACCCTTCCCTTACTGAGTCTTGCTTTCTTTCTCTTTTTTTAATATATTTTTTATTGATTTCAGAGAGGAAGGAAAAGGGAGAGAAAGAGAGAGAGAGAGAGAGAGAGAGAGAGAGAGAGAGAGAGAGAGAGAGAAACATCAATGATGAGAGAGAATTATTGATTGGCTGTCTCCTGCATGCGCCCTACTCGGGATAGAGCCCGCAACCCAGGCATGTGCCCTGACCGGGAATCGAACTGTGACCTCCTGGTTCATAGGTCAACACTCAAGCACTGAACCACACCAGCTGGACAAGTCTTGCTTTCTTTATCTGAAATGCTGATATGATTAATCCCCACCTCCTAGAACTGTTGTGAAGTTGAAGCCCCCCCCCCCCCCCCCCCCCCCGCACCTTGGGACATTACTGTATTTGGAGATGGGGCTTTTAAATAGTTAATTAGGTTAAAATTAGGCTATTAGGGTGAGCCCTAATTCAATCTGACTGGAGTCCTTAACAAGACAATGAGATTTGTACACAGAGACCCAGAGATGCAAGCTCAGAGGAGAGACTGTGAGAAGGCAGACCTGTAAGCCAAGCAGAGTGCCTCAAGAGAAACCACTTTGATCTTGGACTTCAGAACTGTGAGGAAATAACTTTCTGTTGCCCTAGCTGGTTTGGCTCAGTGGAGAGAGTGTTGGCCTGTGGACCAAAGTGTCCTGGGTGCGATTCCTGTCATGGGCATGTACCTTCGTTGCAGGCTCCTCCCCGACCCAGGCCTGCTCAGGGTGCCTGCAGGAGGCAACCGATGGATGTATTTCTCTCACATTGATATTTCTCTCTGTCTTTCCCTCTCTCTTCTACTCTCAAAAAGCAATGGAAAAATATCCTCGGGTGAGGATTAAAAAATAATAATAATAAAGTAAATTAACTTTCTGTTGGTTAAGCCACCAGTCTGTAGCATGTTGTTATGGCAGCCCGAGCAGGCTAATACAGTTAGCATTATAGAAGTGGGCTGAACCAGTCAGAGAACAATGACAGGAGGCCGAGTCCATCCTACTCCTATGGACCTGAAACATGTCAGCTGACCTCCCTTCTCACATTTCCTATCCCTCTGAAGCAGAGTTGTAAGGATTAACCGAGATAAAGTATGTAAAGACACTATTAACAATAGATGTCCTATAACAGTGGGTTCCTTCACTTCTCTCTAGAACAGAGGTTTTCAACCTTTTTCATCTCATGACACACATAAGCTAATTATACTACTAAAATTCTGTGGCATTCCAAAAAATATATTTTATGCCGATCTGACAAAAAATAGGTATAATTCTGATTGATTTACAAAAAAAAAAAAAAGTAATTACTGCCCTTTTGGCTCCAAGGTGACTTTTTAAAAAATCAGGTACCTATACTTGTTTATAAGGATTTCTGGTATCAAGAATTAACCAGCCCTGGCCTGTTAGCCCAGTCCGGGTAGCTCAGTGGGTTAGAGTGTTGTCCCAATACACCAAGATTGCGGGTTCAATCCCCAGTCAGGGCACATACAAGAATCAATCAAGGAATGCATAAGTAAATGCGACAACAAATTGATGTTTCTCTCTCTCTCTCTCTCACTCTCTCACTCTCTCACAAATCAATTTTTAAAAAAAATCAATCAGACACAACCTTATTATGTGACATGACCAATAAGATGCAACTCCATTATATGACCTATATTTATGGTTCAAGACAGGGCATTCACACACACCAGATGGCTATTGTTGTGTTGTCATTTTTTTATTTGACAATCTAGGGAAAAGAGGTCAGTGCCCCTGGCTAAGTTGTCAGGTAGTGCATGTTTAAAAAATTTTTGTGGCCTATTGGTTCAAAAATCGCTGTTCTAGATATCAGCTTTCTCACCAGTAATGCGGAGGAC
>NW_005371933.1:790164-796204 GCF_000412655.1 Myotis brandtii | reverse complement strand
AGTATAGCCCAAAAAGTATTTTCAGAGCGCTTTCCCTCACTTTGTCTCCCTTCTGATTTAATTCTATATTTACACATCAATCCCAAGGAGCCTAATGAAACCCCACCAGGCCAGACTAACAGACTATCCAGCCCTACAAGTTTCACTGCGGGCAAATCCAGTCAAATCCAGTCATGCAAAACCACAGTCTTTAGTGTTAAGGCTTTTATACCCCCAGGCACAAGCTTTAAATAACTGTAAACCCAAATTGTAATATTTGGTTCCAAAACCCATTTAAAACCCCATTATCTCTCCACACAGTACCTGGCTGAACAATCCAGTTGCCCTGTTCTTGGTGGATCAAATGCTTTTTAAAATAAAGATTCTTTTTATTTGCTTTCTGTTTCACAGTGTGAGGTCTGGTGTCTTGTAGATCTGAGGTCTCTGTGTTCTGTGGCTGGGGATTGTAAAGGCAAACACTGACGAGTTCTCTTTTTTTCTTTTCTTGCCAAAGCATAGTGTGAATGGTTTGGAAACAAGAACTACTGTTCAAAAGGGGAAGATGAGTGTAAGTAGAAGTAGCCAAAGAAGTAAAACTTGAGACTTAAAGATGCAAAAGCTAGAAATGTACATTAGGAAAGGAATTATTCATTTGTTTCCTATTTGTTCATGATATGTGAATCCTATTGCTGTTGGCTTCTTTACTCTATAGCTTAAAATGAAACAAAGTGTTTTGAATATTTAATTTGCATTAATTTTTTATGGGAGAGAGAGAGAGAGGGAGAGAGAATGAGCTGGTTTGGTTGGTTAAAGCATATTGTTACTGCAGTCAAAAGTCATGCTTACCATGTGTATCTTGGATCCCGGCAGACTTCTAGCAAATGCATACTCTCTGTCACCAGGGTCCTGGGCAAGGTTAGCACAGAGCAAATGCATCACCACTGTCAGTCGGCTCCACTGGTGATGCACAGGGCATTTCCCGAATACAAGAGTCACAGCCTCCCACTAGCACACACACACATTTGAAGCCTGTGGTCACAAATTCCGGAAAGCCAGTTCACCTTCAGCTCTGGAAATGAAATCTCCTGGCACTTCTCTTGAGACTGACATTCTTGCATATTCTTTCCTCTATCATTGCACAAATGACCACAAGCTTTTTTATGTTACTTAACTTCTTATTTCAAAAAAGGCATTCTGACATTAAACTATGTGACACAGAGGAATATCTAAGTTTCCCCCCCCCAAGTAAATTTCTGCATTTTAGGGTTTCTATGGGAATAACAGCGGTGTTTCCCAACTTGGAGGTGCACTTCTGTGAAGTGGAATCAAGGGCTGTGTTATGAGCTGGATTTTTAAAACTTTAGTGGGACCTATATGTAAGTGTATAGTCACAGAGAAAAAAATTGTAAAGATAGTTATCAAGCTCAGCCGGTGTGGCTCAGTAGTTGAGCGTCGGCCTATGAACCAGGAGATCATTGTTTGATTCCGGTAGGGGCATATGCCCGGGTTTTGTGCTCAGTCCCCAGTATGGGGCATGCAGGAGGCAGCCTATCAATGATTCTCTCTCATCATTGATGTTTCTATCTCTCTCTCCCTCTCCCTTCCTCTCTGAAATCAATCATATATCCTATATAATAAAAGGTTAATATGCAAGTCGACCATCGCTATGGTGCGCACTGACCACCAGGGGGCAGACGCTCAACGCAGGAGCTGCCCCCTCGTGGTCATTGCGCTCCCACAGGGGGAGCACCACTCAGCCAAAAGCTGGGCTCAAGGCCGGCGAGCACAGCTGCGGTGGCAGGAGCCTCCCCCGCTTCCATGGCAGCACTAAGGATATCCGACTGCTGGCTCCCCGCAGGGAGCAGGCCTAAGCCGTCAATCAAACATTCCCTGAGGGCTCCTGGACTGCAAGTGGGCACAGGCTGGGCTGAGGGACCCCCCACAAGTGCATGAATTTTGTGCACTGGGCCTCTAATATATATATATTAAAATGATAGTTACCAAAATATTAACAATGCTTATCTCTAGAGGCAGGATTATGGCAATTTCGTTTTCTTCTTTTGCTTATCTGTATATTCTAATTTCCTTTTCAAATCACCTATCACTTTTGTAATAACAAATGATGTAATACAGGATAAAAGGGGAAAATGTGGAAATGTGGTTGTATTTGGGCCACCCAAATATATCAGGTCTTAATCCCTAGAACTTGTAAATGTGTCTTTGTTGGTGTGGTTAAATGAAGGATCTTGAAATGGGGACACAATTCTGCATCATCTGGGTGAGCCCTAAATGTAATTACAAGTGCCTGGCAATTCTGAATTTTTATTATACAAACTGCCTGTTAAAGTTTTTTGTCTCTTCTCTTATAAATCAATTTTATTTATTTTTATTTTTTAAAAATATCTTTTATTGATTTTCCTTACAGAGAGGAAGGGAGAGGGACAGAGAGTTAGAAACATCGATCAGCTGCCTCCTATACACTCCCCACTGGGTATGTGCCCGCAACCAAGGCACATGCCCTTGACTGGAATCGAACCCGGGACCCTTGAGTCCGCAGGCCGACGCTCTATCCACTGAGCCAAACCGGTCAGGGCTCAATTTTATTTTTTTATGTTATTTTTTTCTTCATTGATTAAGGTATTACATATAGTAAATTAATCTTATTGAATGATAGTTTATACACATGAAAACACACCTATTTAAAGTTGAATGAGTTTTGATAAAGACTACCTCAAACATAATACAGAAGGCTTCCATGGCCCTAAAACATTCCTTCAAACCTATTTGCAGGCAGTTTCCCTGCCCACCAGCTGTGGTCGGAGACAACCACTAATCTGCTTTTTGTCACAGTAGTTTATAATCTCTCTTGTTTAGAATTTCTTATGAATGGAATCAGAGAGTATATATTCTTTGTGTCTGTTTTTATCATAACTTAGCATAAGGTTTTGATATTCATCCATACTCTTGTATATGTCATTAATTCATTTCTTTTTATTGTTGAGTACTATTCCAATCATATGTATCACATATATCACTATATATATGCATCACAATTTATTTTTATAATAATAATTTATGTTTGGGTTGTTTTTATCTATCTATCTATCTATCTATCTATCTATTTATCTATTTATTTTAATCCTCACCTGATATTTTTCCTCCATTGGTTTTTAGAGAGAGTGGGAGAAGGAAAGGCAGAGAGAAATATCCATGTGAGAGAAACACAGTGATTGGTTGCCTCCTGCATACGCCCTGACCAGGGCCCAGGCTGGGGAAGAGCCTGCAACCAGGGACATGCCCTTGACCAGAATCGAACCTGGGACCTTTCTGTCCACAGGTTGATGCTCTATCCACTGAGCCAAACCAACTAGGGTTGTTTCTAGTTTTTAGCTGCTATGAATAAAGCTGCTATAAACATTTCTTTTTGTAGACATAGGTTTTCATTAGGTAAATACTTGCAATCAGAATTGATGGGACACATGGTAAGTAAATGTTTAACTTTATAAACTATGAAATTGTTGTCTTTGTGTATTAGAGTTCTAGGTGGTCCACATCCTTGATAATAGCTTGATATTATCAGTTTTTTAAATAAACTTTCGTAGAACAGTTTCCGATTTTTAAAAATTGTCATAATACAGAGTTCTCATGTACACCTGCACCTACTTTTCCTTTCATTAATACAGTAAATTTATCAGTTTTTAAAATGTAGTTATTCTAAGGAGTCTGTAGTGGTATCTCATTGTGGTTATAATTTCCATTTCCATGTGACTAATGATGTTGGACACCATAAGGTGCTGATTGGTCAAATGAGTATCTTCTTTTGTGAAATATCTATTAAAAATCTACTTCTTTTAAGTATTTTAGGGACCAATTGTTTGTCAGACAGATGGATTGTGAATGTTCTCTCAGTTTGTGGTTTGTCTTTTCTTTTTTTTCAAATATATTTCTTTATTGATTTTAGAGAGGAAGGGAGAGGGAGAGATAGAAACATTAATGATGAGAAAGAATCATTGATCGGCTGCCTCTTGCATGCCCCCCACTGGGGATTGAGCCTGCAACCCTGGCTTGTGCCCTTGGCCAGAATGGAAACTGGGAACTCTTCAGTCCACAGGCTGACGCTCTATCCACTGAGCCAAACCGGCTAGAGTTGTCTTTTCATTGACTTAATGTCTTCAACAGTTTTTAAATTTTATGAAGTTCAACTCATTTATTTCACCTATGATTTGTACTTTTTGTATCATATTTAAGACCTTTGTTAACCTGTGGTAGCAAAGATTCCATCTGCAATCTTAATTCTTTTATTGCCATTAACATAACATATTCACAGGATATGGGTTTTACAGTGTAGACATCTTGGGGGCCATTATTCTGCCTACCAAGTAATTCCATTACCAGATGAAAAACTGCTCTTCTGTTTCTAGTGTGCTGAGTGTTCCACTCTCTCTAAAAATCAATGGGAAAAAAAATCCTCAGGTGAGGATTAACAAACAAAAAAAAAGGCGGGGGGAGAGATGATCATGAAGAGGAAGGGTTGGCAGATATGGATGAAGGGGAGGAGGATGAAGATGATGATGAGGGGGAGAAAGGAGAGGACAATGAAGGAGATGACTAATAGAACACTGATGGATTCCAATCTTTTTAAATTTTATCCAATCCCTGGGAGCAAGTTTTGGTATCAATCTCTCTTTTTTTTTCCCCTCTTGTGCTCAGTTGCCTAGTTTTTAAGGTCTCTTCTCTCTCCTTAATACCACGGTTCTCACCTTATTTGGAGGGGAATTACCTTGAACACAATACAGTGGGAAAAGAATCTCCACCCCTTTCTGTTCCAAATATATTTTTATCTTGTCTCAACATCAGTTGCCTAGTTTTTAAGGTCTCTTCTCTCTCCTTTATACCATGGTTCTCACTTTATTTGGAGGGGAATTACCTTGAATACAATACAGTGGTTAAAGAATCTCCACCCCTTTCTGTTCCAAATATATTTTTATCTTTTCCTGTCTCAACAAAAACTTTATGGAACCAACATCATCGTGTTCTGTGGGAAAAAAGAAAAACCTGTTTCATTAGCTTTGCTGGAAGCTGGAGGGTGCTAGGCCCCGCCCAGTGCATAGAATTCTAGCTCTTCCCCCTCCTTTCTCTGCATATGGGGCTCAGATTACACTGTCTCCATGAGAATATGGGCAGTTAGCATTAACCAACATGTATCTGTCTACTTTCTTTTAAAAAGAGGAAAAGATAAAAACAAAAATGGGGGGCCCTAGCCTGTTTGGCTCAGTGGATGGAGCGACGGCCTGCGGACTAAAGGGTCCCAGGTTCGATTCTGGTCAAGGGCATGTGCCTTGGTTGCGGGCACCCCCAGTGGGCCCCCTCCTTTCTCTGCATATGGGGCTCAGATTACACTGTCTCCGTGAGAATATGGGCAGTTAGCATTTACCAACATGTATCTGTTCTTTTAAAAAGAGGAAAAGATAAAAACAAAAATGGGGGGATGGAAGGGGAGTTAAAGAAACTGGCTGGACTAACTTTATAGGATTTCTAGGAAACAGTGAAAGGTTTACAACAACCATATGAATGCTCAATGAAGAAAAAGCTACCTTTAAAACGATGGGCAATTTCATGGCATTTTCACTTGCCTTTGCCCCATCCCCCGACAAAATCTCGGGATCCTAAACCGGACTGACCTTTAGAAACGTCCCTAGTTCTAAAATTCTTTAACCCACCCCGTTAACAAAAACGAAGGAACTAGGTAAAAGAAAAGCCAGAAACGATGAGCCTTCAAGAAAACAAAACAGCCAACAGGGAGGAGGAAGCCGGAGCGGTCCACGAATTAGAAGTGAACTTCCTGTCCTGGGCGAACTTCCGGGATCAGCAACAGGGCGACCCAATCAGAACCTTCCTCCGGGAGCCAATGGGAGAGCACATTACAAAGAGCCAATCCGAGCAGCGCTATCACTGTTATGGTCCTGTCAGGGCGCCGGCGTCGTGTTGTTTGGGCCGTCGCCACGGCGGAGACTTTGCTGGGGCCTCCTCGAGGCGCTGCGCTCGTCCCGGCTCGCTTCCG
>NW_005371933.1:758654-789804 GCF_000412655.1 Myotis brandtii | reverse complement strand
GGCGAGGGAGGGGCGTGGGCGCTGTCCGAGTCTCCGGGTCAGCTCCGCCCGCCCCACACCGTTGGGGCAGCTTGTTCTGGGCGACTGGCTCACCTCAAGTGAACCACGGAACTCGAAGGTTGTTTTTGTGTGTGTGTGTGTGTGTGTGTGTGTGTTTTATGGAATGACTTGCTGTTACTCAGAAAAGCGATTGGCCAGGGTAGGTGTCAAAGGTGAGAACGAGGAAGGGGAGAGAGCAGTGTTCCTCTTATTTATCCGTCGGAAACTGTTGCTGGGGTTGGATTCGGCGCTGCAAATCCATGGAATCTGATATTCTGCCACCGTCCCAATTCTCCTGGGTTTTTTTTAGTGGTTGACCTGATATTCAGAGAAATAGACCCAGGTATATTTGAAACTGCTTGTACTCCCGCGAGGTGTTGACAATGGCTTCTGCAGATTTCCTTGTGACAACTGTTCGGACGAAACAGTTGTGCTGGGGAGATTTTTCTCCAGCACAGGAAGTGCTCTTCTCCTCCTTTTCTCTAATCCTTATCCGACTTGGGAAGTGGAATCTTTCTCTGCTAGTCATTTTCAAGTGTTAGTTTTAATACCCTTCTGTGCGCACACCAGTGGTTTCCCAGTGACCAGACTTACTTCCTAACATGAAAAAATAAGTTAGACTTTGCCAGAGGAATTTCAGTCTGGAGATGAACGTAGTATTTCCTCAAATCCGGTTTCATAGTGTATCAGTTAGTATCGCTGGTTTTCCCTCCTCCCCCTTGTTTTGCTTTTTGATTGGTATTTAAAAAAAAAAAAAGTAGTACTGTAGTGTTGGTTATAATTTAAAATGTAAAATAAAAATTTTACCGATCATACAGAAGGTAGCTGATCCATTTCTCTCTCTCTTTTTTTTTCAATTACCTTTTACATTCGGTATTATTTTGTACTAGAGGCCCGGTGCACGACATTCTTGCACGGGGGGGGGGGCGGTCCCTCAGCCCGGCCTGCGCCCTCTGGCAGTCTGGGACCCTGGGGGGATGTCCCCCGAGGGGTTCTTAGTACAAGGTTTTATTATATAGGATAGGATAGGATTGGTTTCAGGTGTACAGCATAGTAGATAGGCAGTATACTTTACAAAGTGTTCTCCCCTATATTTCCAGTACATCTGACACCATACAGAGTTATTACAACACTAGAGGCCCGGTGCATGAAATTCATGCACTGGGCCCGAGGGGTTCTTAGTACAAGGTTTTATTATATAGGATAGGATAGGATTGGTTTCAGGTGTACAGCATAGTAGATAGACAGTATACTTTACAAAGTGTTCTCCCCTATATTTCCAGTACATCTGACACCGTACAGAGTTATTACAACATTATTGACTATATTTCCTATGCTGTACTTTATATCCCCATGACTATTTTGTAACTTCCAATTTCTACTTCTTAATCCCTTCACCTTTTTCACCCAGCCCCCCAACTCCCTCTATATTTGGTGAAATATAGCAACCCAAAATATTTTGGTTTGTTTCATCTAAATTTTGTAGCATAGTGCTTAGGGAGGAATATCCATGTTAATTTTCCCAGACTTTGGAAGTCTATCGTTGAGTATCAGAATCTAATGTTTGTTCAAATTACTTTATGTATATACTGTTCATATCCTCCCTTCCCCTAGGAATTACCTTTCTTAAATACACCTAAGAAGTCTGACAGAATAATATAATGAGCTAAGGTATTGACTATATACTAAATCAAGAAACCTGGAATAAGTAAAATCTGTAAGGTTTATTCAAACTTTTCCATCTAGCATTTAAGGATATATAGACTCCCTGTATATCCAAGGACATATCCTATATAATAAAACCCTAGTAGGCAAATCGACCGAATGGCAGACCACCTGGTCACTATGACGTGCACTGACCACCAGGGAGCAGATGCTCAATGCATGAGCTGCCCCTTGGAGGTCAGTGCACTCCCACAGGGGGAGTGCCGCTTAACCAGAAGCCGGGCTCACGGCTGGCGAGTGCAGCAGAGGTGGCAGGAGCCTCTCTCACCCCCGCAGCAGTGCTAAGGACCCCTCGGGGGTCCCAGACTGTGAGAAGGCGCAGGCCACGCTGAGGGACTCCCTCCCCAGTGCACGAATGTCGTGCACCGCGTCTCTAGTAAACATAGAATAACACCATCTGTATAACGTTACACAACTTAAATTTACAGAGTATTTTAAGCAAATGTCTTGGTTGGTCTTTATAAGAATTCTGCTGAGTTTTATTATTCTTCTATTTTATAATAAAACAGCTTAGAGAAGTTCAGTAACTCCACATGAAGGATATGGAATTGAAATCGAGGGTTCTGTCTCCCCAAATTTCTTTCCACTAAACCATGATGCCTCTTATATTTTTGTAAATTGAATACAGTAGGTCCTTGGATTACGTCGGAGATCTGTTCCTATGTACGTAACGCAGTCGGAACCCACCTACTTTAGCACCTACGTCACTCACATGGGGCACATACACAGCAGTAATGAAGTGAAACAGTAAAAAAAATTTAAAAGAAAGATAACAATTCCTGACCTTTACTTGTGGTAAATAAATAATAAAAAACATAAAGCACATATGTACATACGTTGAAATGACGGAACTTTTTTTTTTTTTATAAATAAATGGGAGATGGCGACGTAACCACGAAACGACGTATGTCGAGTCCAACGTAACCCGAGGACTGTCTGTAGTGTATCTGGAGTATAGTGTTAAGAGACTTGAGTTGCATCCTGGCTTTACCAATTACTATCTCTGTGATATTGGGCAAGTTACTTAGCCTCTCTTAACCTCATTTTTCTTATATACAAAATGGGAATAATAATACCCACGTGCTCAAATATTTTGCAAATGCAAAGCACTTGTGATTATATCTGGCAGAGTTAAGTGCTCAGTACATGTTAATAATGCTGCTGCTGCTTGGATTTCAGTATGAACTCGCCCCACACTTAGTTTTTATTGTTCTCTAGCAGGAACATTTTACTCTGCAACTCAAAGTCTTTTCTCTGATTCTTAAGCATATCATGTAAATTCTTGCTTCTTGTTTTTTTGCTGTTTCTCCAACTGAATCTTTTTGGCTCATAGATGTTTTTCAGTGTATACCTTTCTTCTGTCCACATCTCTCTTTCTTAATAATACCTATCCTTACTATTTGACCACACATATCCTTTGTCCAAAAATCTGCCTTGATGTTCCATCTCCATATCTATGCATATCCTAGTCCTCATGCTTAAAATGCCTTTCTCCTCCTTATCCCAAGTTGAAACTTTTAAACTAAACTCAAATGCTCCTTCCTTGGTGAAACCTTTCTTAACTGTCCCTCATAAACAGAAACTTTTCTCTCTCTCCCTTTTTAAAAAATACTTTATTTATTTATTTATTTTTTTATTGATTTCAGAGAAGAAGGGAGAGGGAGAGATAGAAGCATCAGTGATGAGAGAGAATCATTGATCAGCTGCCTCCTACTGGGGATCGAGCCCACAACCTTGACTTGTGCCCTTGTCTGGAATCGAACCGGGACCTTTCAGTCTGTAGCCAAAGGTTCTCTCTCTTTTTTAAAAATATATTTTTATTGATTTCAGAGTGGGGGAGAAGGATAGAAACATCAATGATCAGAATCATTGTTCGGCTACCTCCTGCACACCCCCTCCTGGGGATCGAGCCCACAACCCAAGCATATGCCCTGACCGGGAATCAAATTGTGACCTTCTGGTTCATAGGTAGACACTCAACCACTGACCTACACCGGCTGGGCTCTCTATTTTTTCTATATCCCAACACCTACCACAGAATCCAGAATATAAATGACATAGAATAATTGTTTGTTACAGGAATAAATGACTTCTGCTTTTGTCTCATGTGATATTAATACTTGGGACTATAAAACTTAGCACATTTTGGATGGTATAACTAAAAAAATCACTTAATTTAGAGCCAGAATACTTCAGTTAAAGTCCAAACTCTTATAGAAGCTATGTGATATTGGGCAAGTTGCGCTGCTTCTATAAGCTATAAGTGTCTATTTTGTCACATACTAGTATAAAATGAAAAGTACACCACTTACAAGAATATTGTGAGAATTAAAGTCTTGTATAGAAGTCTTTAAGGCAATCTTATGAATTTATTTTGTATCAGACAAATAGTAATTCTTTGCCTAGTTTATGTCCACAGACCATCAGCATTGGCTTTACCTGGATGCTTAGTAATGCAGAATCTGCCTTATGCATAATTTGCATTTGAACAAGATCCTTCAGTGATTTATGTGCACATTAAAGCTTGAGCCCTAACTGGTTTGGCTCAGTAGATAGAGCATCGGCCTGCAGACTGAAGGGTCCCAGGTTCGATTCCAGTCAAGGGCATGTACCTTGGTTGCGGGCACATCCCCAGTAGGGGGCGTGCAGGAAGCAGCTGATCAATGTTTCTCTCGCATCGATGTTTCTAACTCTCTATCCCTCTCCCTTCCTCTCTGTAAAAAAAATCAATAAAATATATTTTTAAAAAAATAAAGCTTGAGAAGCACTGATTTAGAATGTTATGAAAGATCAGAAGAGGATGAATTTTACTTTAGCTAGAAGATCAGGGATAATTTGATGGAGGTGATATTTTGCAAACTCTGAAGGATAGATAATGTTTTGTATATGTAGGATAGAGAGAATACCTTCATGTGCAAAGGGGCTGCATGTGAGGAAGTCCCTGACTACAAGAAATGGTCTACTAGATTTTAAAAATATCATTGTACATAATAAATGTTGTAAAGGTATGGTTGAATGGAGAAAGTAGTTAATTGTGTAGGAAGGGTTCTAGGAAGTCTTCAGGGTCAGATGAAGTATATGTTGAAGGATTAGTAGGAATTTTTCAGATTAAAAAGATGGAAGAGCATTCACTTAAGAACTATGAAGTAAAATAATTGGTGGAGGCAGTTCCTGTAGCTTATACTTGTGAGTCCACAGAGACCTAAAACAATGCTGATTTAGACCATGAACTCTTTGGAGTTAGAAACTGTGCTTTATTCCCAGTATCATCATACCCAATGCCTACCACAAAGCCTGGCACTTATCAGGAACTCAGTAATTATTTGATGAATGAATGAGTACATGATACTTCTCGATTAAGATAAAGGTGTTGTGGGGGTGGGAGTTGGGAGGAGAAGGGAAAAGAAGGGTATCTGTAATACTTTGAACAATAAAGATAAATTTAAAAAAAAAAGATAAAGGTGGTGTGCTACTAGAACTGGTACCCTGATCTTGGACTTCCAGCCTCCAGAACTGTGAGAAATAAATTTCTGTTGATTATAAGTTATCTAGTCTGAGGTATTTTGTTGTAGCAGCCTGAATAGACTAAGGCACTCCTGTGTAAAAATGATAGTATCTACAACTCATAGTACATTATTGTGATCAATAAGTTGTAGACATAATAAATAATTGTTGTTTTGAGTAAATAATAATTTTTTTGTTTATTTGTTAAGGTGATCAGACATCTAGCCTACTCTTGTATGAAGTTCCCTCTCCCCAGAAAGGATATCACCTCTAATACAAGTTAGTAGTATAGATAGAGGAATCTTTAGTTTTTTCTTAAAAAAAATTTCCTACTTGATTTTTTAAAAATTATATCCTTGTAGGTATTATCACAAATATCATCTATATGATATGCTAATGAATTATAATACATGGTATTTAATGGGTGCAAGAACAGTTTTTCTTTCCTACTTGAAAATTGAAAATGACTTTTTAGCCAACCTTTCTTGGGGAGAAAAAGGTAATTAAGCAAGGTTTATCATTTTAAAAAATTAATCTATTTTCATAAATTTTAAACTCATAAAGCATTACACAAATCTATAAATGGGATAAAATTGCATAAAACTATTTGCACATGCAAATAAATACATATAAAACTGGTAAAATCTGAGGGTCTGTTAGTGTCCTAGTTTTGATCTATATATATAAAAGCCTAGGGTGACCGTTAATGACCAAACAACCGGAATGACCAGTCACTATGACACACACTGACCATCAGGGGGTAGACGCTCAATGCAGGAGCTGCCCCCTGGTGGTGAGTGTGCTCCCACAGCCAACCTCCTGTGGCTTCTCCCCCCAGCCGGCCAACCTCCTGCAGCCATTCACCCCTGGGCCAGCCAGCCAACCTCCTGCGTCTCTCTCCCCCAACCCCCCCCAGTGGCCAACCTCCTGCAGTCCATCGCACTGGCCGGCCGGCCTCCCGATGGCCCCGATCAGGGGGCCGGCCAACCTCCTGCGGTCCCTCCCCCTAGCTGGCTGGCCCCCTGACAAGCTGGCTAACCTCCTGGGGTCCCTCGGGACCCCACACATGCACGAATTCATGCACTGGGCCTCTAGTAGTTACATAAGATGATACCTTGGGGGAAACTGAGTGAAGGGTACATGTAACCTCCCTACTATTTTTGCACTTTCTGTGACTCTATAATTATCTCAAAATAAGTTAAAAGACTCATAATGCAAATAAAAATAATTTCTGTTAAATAATTGGCTTATGCCAAGATGGTATTTAATTTTTATAAAGGTAAGTTCAGGAGATTTAATTGATTTTAATACCACATACATTATGTAAATTTACTGATATCATTGAATAGTAAGGCAACTAAAACCATAAACCAAAACAATATGAATATAAATGTAACCTAAGACAATTTTATACAAGGCTTAAAATATTTTTTATAGTGTGTCATGATCAAGCAAGCTCCAATATACTATACTAGAGGCCCGGTGCACGAAATTCCGTGGGGGGGGGGGGGGGGGGAGGCTTCCTCAGCCTGGATTGTGAGAGGGCACAGGCCAGGCCGACGGACCCCACTGGTGCACGATTGGGGCTGGGGAGGGATGCGGGAGGTTGGCCAACCAGGGAGGGACTGAGGGAGGGCTCCAGGGCTTGTCAAGCCCATCTCGCTCAGTCCCAATCAGCCGGACCCCAGCAGCAAGCTAACCTACCAGTCAGAGTGTCTACGCCCTGGTGGTCAGTGCACTTCATAGCGACTGGTCAACTGGTTGACTGTCTGCCCCCTGGTGGTCAGTGCACATAGCGAATGGTTGAGCAGCCTTAGCATATCATTAGCATATTATGCTTTGATTGGTTGATCAAATGACCAGACACTTAGCATATTAGGCTTTTATTATATAGGATGTCTAGCAGTTATAAAATTGTTATCTTTCATTGGCCTATATATACATTAAAATGTTTTATAACTAAAATGGGACAAGGGAATTTATTCCTTCACTGTGAAACGTGCTTCTTTTGTTATTTTCAAAAAAGATGATTTTTGTCTTCGTTCTTATTGCATATTAAATAAGAAAATATTCACATATAGAAAAAGTTGACAAGTGGCCGCATAATGTGCATTATTCATTGCAGCATACTTTTCTTTCATAGAAATTTAGAACTCATCTAAAGGCAGATCAGTAAATCTTATCCTAAATATACTATCACTAGAGGCCCAATGCACGAAATTTGTGCAAGAATAGGCCTTCTTCCCCTGGCTGCTGGCACCGGCTTCCCTCTGGCACCCTGGACCCCAGGCTTCCCTCCGGCTGCTGGCACCCGGGACCCGGTCTTCCCTCGCAGCCCCAGCTTCGTCCGGAAGGTTGTTTGGGAGGATGTCCAGTCTAATTAGCATATTAAGCTTTTATTATTATGGATACTTTTTTTTTTTTAATATATATTTTATTGAAGGGAGAGAGATAGAGAGTTAGAAACATCGATGAGAGAGAAACATCGATCAGCTGCCTCCTGCACATCTCCTACTGGGGATGTGCCTGCAACCCAGGTACATGCCCTTGACCGGAATCGAACCTGGGACCTTTCAGTCCGCAGGCCGACGCTCTATCCACTGAGCCAAACCGGTTTCGGCTATGGATACTACACTTACCTTTCAAAGTGAAGTTCTCAGGCTGAATAGAAAATTCAGAGAAAGGATCCCTCACCCATTCATACACTTGAATTGAAAGGGAAAGAAAATTACTGTTAAATTTTGTTTTGCAGTTTTCCCAGGTGACTTTCAATAAAACTTGAAATGTCCTCATTCTGAGCCCAAACAGCAGTGGAAACATTTTTAAGGTTTCCCTTTGCAATAGATTTTTTTCAAAGAATATTTCCTCTTAAGTCCACATATTTATTATCTTTACACATTTCCTAGAAAATAACAAGAATATTTTACATAGTGTAATAAGAAAGAACTAATTTACAATTAGTGTTTTAGCCCAGCCAGTTGAGCTAACCGACCCATGAACCAGGAGGTCATGGTTAAATTCCTGGTCAGGGCACATGCCCAGGTTGTGGGCTCCATCCTTAATAGGGGGCATGCAGGAGGCAGCCGATCCATTGATGTTTCTATCCCTCCCTCCCTCTCCCCTCCTCTCTCTGAAATTAAAAAAAAAAAAAGAATAAAATACTGTTTTAAAATTCTGAATACCTATCCTAGAGTTAAGAACCAAGCTAGCTGTTTCTTACTCTGGTTTAATTTAAGACAGCTGTGCTCTTGAAGTGATTTGGAATCTTTTTCTTTCTTTTGTTTTTTGTTTGTTTTTTAATGCTATTCTTGTTTTAGTTTGCTAACATGTTAGGCTAACTACCAATTTTTAGACTTTTCTGTTGTTTTGTTCTCACACTGATTGTGTCTTGGTGGTACTGGGGAATGTGTCAAACTGCTGTTGCTGGCATTCCTACATATATGTCCATGATATTTTCCCACTTTGCATGGAATGGAAAATATTACAGAATTATAAGCTAAAGGTGCCTTTTTGAGATTCTGGCATCCATGCTATGACAAATTGCTAAACATATACAATTCTTTATTACAGATTCCTTAACACTGTAATTTATACATCCTTTTTTGGTTTAGATTAAGTGTAGCCCCTTCTACAGGGCAGGAAACAGTTGTTAAGATCCTTTCCTGCCTCATAATTCCAAAACCTTTAATGTCACTGCTGTACTAATGACTTCCTGATCTAAATCTTCCTCTTGTTAAGTCAAGAAAAACATTTCTTGTACCTAATGGAATGGAATTTTAGTTAAATTTTAACTCATTTTCAACTGAGATTGAGACAAGCAGAAAGTAATTTTGAGACAATATTTTTTAATTACAAGATTCTATGATGGCATCTACAAGAACTAATTTTAAACTTTAGGGAAGGACAGTAAATTCAAAAGTACTTACATTTTATCTCTAACTGAGTAAACTGTATTATAAAACCTTTTTAGAATCATACAATGTTAAATCTGGAAAGGAATAGGAAACTGGAGACCAGAGGACATTAATGATTTGCTGTAATTAGTAGCTAAGCTAGGACTTAGCTTCATTTTATTATAATTAAATGGTTGCAGGAGTTCTCACAACCAGACTAGGTTATGACTCATAATTGATCCACTCTTTGAAGTTTTAGCCAAAATTATAATGGCTTTTCTCAAAAGCTAACCTAAAATTTAGGTTAAAATTCAGCTTTTAAAAAAAAAATATATATATATATATATATATATGCTGTCTGTGGTCTCCAGAGAAGGCATGTCTATGTTAAGAATGTTTTGGGTTGCCTGGCTGGTGTGACTCAGTGGTTTGATTCCTGGTTGGGGCACATGCTTGGGTTGCAGGCTTGAACCCCTATAGGGGGAGTGAATGATGTTTCTTTCTCTCTATCCTTACCCCTTCTTCCCTCTCTAAAAAATCAATAAGAACATGTTTTTTAAAAAAGAATGTTTTGGGTTGCTGTTGCCAAAATTATTTTCTAAAGTACCACTCCAGTTATGTGGCTTCTAGTTAACAACAGTGATGGTTGTTTACTAGTGCATATTGCCTGGTCCTACAGATGTCTTTTTTCTTAACTCCCATATGACCTCAAGCAAGTCCTTTACTCTCCCCATTTTTTTTTTTTACCAGAATATGTGACATTTGTACTTCTGTGATTATCTTAAGCTCTAAGCTACTGTGCAGACTATGAATGGAATTTATTTTGTAATCTGGGAAACTGAATCTCTTCACCTTTTTTAGAGGTGACCTAAAAAACCTTTTATTTTTGCCAAAACTAAAGATGTAATTATATAAAGAGAAGAGTTAGCTGAAATAGCAGGGAACTCTTACTAGTTAGATTTATCCAGAACTAATCTTTGACGTATAAAGCGCTTAACATAAATATTTGGTGATTTAAATGAAAGAACATATGAATAAATACATTAAAAAGTAGAGAAAAATTGTCTATAGTTTTTCTTTAGGCAGTAAGTTATGTCTAAAGGTTTGTGTGTATATATATGTAATGCCTTTGAAAATAATTTATACAGTCACTTTGTTCTGTATAATGTACATAATAATGAAGGGAATGCAAGATGATATCATGTGATTTATTTTGTATGAATCTGCCATTTAAAATTTAAAGTGGTTCTGAAAGCAACAAATGAACAAACAAGAAAAACTCATAGACACAGGCAGCAGTGTGGTAGTTACCAGAGGGAAGGTGGATTGGGAGATTGAAAAGGATAAAGGGAGTAAAAATTATGGTGATGGAAGAAGATTTGATTTTAGGTGGTAGGCACACATTGCAATATAGAGGTGACATAGAATTGTACACTTGAAACCTGTATAATTTTATTAACCAGTGTCACCCCAATAAATTTAATTTAAATAAGTAAATAAGATCTGGCCAGTGTCTTCAATGGATAGAGCATAGGCCCATGTACCAAAGGGTCTCAGGTTTGATTCCTGGTCAAGGACACATACCTTGGTTGCAGGGTTGATTCCCAGCCCAGTTTGGGTGCATGCAGGAGGCAACCAATCAATGTAATCTCTCTCACATTGATGTTTTTCTCTCTCGCTCTCTCTTCCTCCCTTGCACTCTAAAAATCAATGGGAAAAATATATCCTTGGTGAGGATTAACCAAAAATAAATAAATAAAACAAAAGCATTGAAAAAATTTTTTTTAACTTATTAAGTGTAGATCAAGCATGTCAAACTCAAAGGCTAACACAGGCCAAATAAACACGAGTTTGACATGCTTGGTGTAGATTCTGGTACCAGTCCAGCTAATTAGCTATGCGACTTTTTTCATCTTTCATTTTCTTGTTGTAAAATAAAAGATGATATTTAGATACCTTTAAAATATGAGAATGGTATGTAATAGTAGGTCTTCAAATGCTAATTATGTTAGTTGAATTTATGCTTATATTATAAATTCACACATTATTCCTTGGTTTATAATTTTGTCCTCTTTTCTCCTAAGACCTCAGTGGTTCAATAGCAGCCCCAGATGTCAAATTAAACCTTGGGGGAGATTTTATTAAAGAATCTACAGCCACTACATTTCTGAGACAAAGAGGATATGGATGGCTTTTGGAAGTTGAAGATGATGATCCAGAAGATAACAAGCCACTCTTGTATGTAAAAATACATACTATTTTATTTTTAAAGTTAGTTTGTGGAATGATTATAGTCTTTCATTATTATTTAAAGATAAGTATGGAAAATCTTAACCTTTTTTGTCAAAAATTTTGGCTATTTTCAGTTTATTAGTGATCATTAAAACGGAGGAATTAATATTTTTAACCTATTAAATTGCAGAAATTAAAGGTTGCATGTTTGAGTCTGGTCAGGGCACATACCTAGGTCGCGGGTTTGGTCCCGGGTCGGTGCATAAAGGAGGCAGCCAATCAGTGTTTCTCTCAACATCGATGTCTTTCTCTCTTCCTCTCTGTCTCTCTCTTTCTCTGTGGTTTATGTCTTTCTCTCTGAAATCAATAACTTCAGGTGAGGATGTAAATAAATAAATAAATATTGCAAAAAGAAAACGAATCATAATCCTCTCTTACACACACACACACACTTTAAACTGTTAGGTCTTACCTGGGCCTATAGCTATCTTAAGTAAACATAACAATCTTTTTTTTTTAATGTGAAGTCTAAAAAAGCAGACCACTTGGTTGCTTGTTGTGGAAATTCAGTTTAAGACCATTTAAGATTTCCAAAAAGATGATTGCCCTAGCCGGTTTGGCTCAGTGGATAGAGTGTCGGCACCAGATTGAAGGAGTCTGGGTTTGATTCCGGTTAAAGGCACATGCCTCGGTTGCAGGCTCGATTCCTGGTCCTAATCGGGGCACATGTGGGAGGCAACGAATTAATGTGTCTCTCTCACATGGATGTTGCTCTCTCTGTCTCTTGTCCTCCCTTCCACTCTCTCTAAAAAGTCAATGGCAAAATATCCTTGGGTGAGGATTAACCAAAAAAAAAAAGATTATCATTCCCAAATTTCTCCCATATAGAAATTCTAAAGCTACCACTGAGGACTATAGAGAGACTTACTTTTTTTTTTTTTTGTTAATGACTATGTTATCACTTGGAAAAAATCTGAAGAATTTAACAATTTTGAAAAGAACCTATAGCTTTATAAAATTGAGGCATTACCAAGTTATTCTCTGTAGTAATTATTGATAGATGAAGTGCTAAAACATCTTATTTCTATGTTGATATACCATATTTCATCAAATATAAGATACAATGGATTATAGGGTGTAGTTATATTTATCAATAAGAAAGAAAAACTGCTTAAGACAGCATAAAGCTGAGGACATCAAAGGGCTATCTCCTTGGTATAAAGATAAATGAGAAATAACCCACCATACAAAACGAGACAGCAGGGGAGTTTATTTGTCTCAGTTTGGCACTGGATGGGGTATTGAAAGAAAACTTTCCCCTGAGAATGTAAGCCCTGTACCAGTTCTCATCTAGGATTGCAGTCTGAGTTATCTGTACGGTCCAAAAAAGTCTCAAGCAGAAAATTATATTTAAAGTCCCAAATTGGTAGTGCCTTTAGAAGACTGGCAAAAGGAAAGGCAGTTCTTGGAAACACTTGGCTTCCCTTCAGGCTAGCATAATTGTAAGACACCAGCGAATGTGAGATTCATCCCAACTTTAGAGATGTTAAAATGCTGAAAATGTATACCTTGGAATCAGTGAAATATGGTACTTCAAATGCAAATGCTTTGTTGACCTATAGAGACTATGCCATTATATTTAAACTAGTGCCCCAGTGCACAGATTCGTACACATTGAGAGGAATTAATTAGAAGGTGTCCAGCAGGGGTGGAATTGGGCAAGACTGGCCAGACACGCCCTGGAGCCAATCTTCGGCAGTCCCTCCCCAGCCGGCTGCACCTGGGGCAGCACCGCGGCTCGAAGGTTGTCTGTAGAGTGAGTGGGGTCCCTCTGGCAGGTGGGATCCCTCAGCCTGGCCTGCGGGGATCAGGCCGAAACCAGCTCTCCGACATCCCCCTAGGGGTTCTGGATTGTGAGAGGGCGGTTCTCAGGTGACGCACCCCAGAATTAGGCTCCCTCCTCTCTTGTTCCAGGTGCATCACCCAAGAACCACCGCTGCCAAGTCACCACAGCTTGGCAGCTCCTGCATTGAGCGTCTGCTCCTTGGTGGTCAGTGCGCATCATAGCTACCGGTCGGATGGTCGCTTAGCATTTTATATATATAGATATAGATATAAGTTCTACAGATGTCTCCATATTCACAAGTGTGCCTTTTAAATTTTTTTAATTTACAATTATAGGGAAGAATTGGATATCGATCTGAAGGATATTTACTACAAAATCCGATGTGTTTTGATGCCAATGCCATCACTTGGTTTTAATAGACAAGTGGTGAGAGACAATCCTGACTTTTGGGGTCCTCTGGCTGTTGTCCTTTTCTTTTCCATGATATCATTATATGGACAGTTTAGGGTAAGTATATCTTACTTTATATAAATTCCAAATTTTTCAGGAGTTTAAAAATTAAAGATAGCCAAATATTAACTATCATAGGACATTACATTTGAGAAATGCTTTACCGCTATGCATTATTTCTCATTGTTCATCCCTATAACTATTTTTTTAAATATATATTTTTATTGATTTGAGAGAGGGGGAGAGAGAGACAAATATCAATGATGAGAGAAAATCATTGATCAGCTGCCTCCTGCATGCCCCCATCGAGCCCACAACCCAGGGATGTGCCCTGACCAGGAATCGAACCATGACATGCTGGTTCATAGTTTGATGCTCAGAAACTGAGCCACACAGGCCAGGCTCCTAGAACTATTCTTAATTATGTGGGAAGTACCTTACATTAATGCTTTTCAAACTTTTCCACATTATCATTCACATAGGAAATATTAATATTGGGCCCTAGCCGGTTTGGCTAAGTGGGTAGAGCATTGGCCTGCGGACCAAAGGGTCCCAGGTTCGATTCCAGTCAAGGGCACATACCTTGGTTGCAGGCTTCTCCCTGGCCCGGGCCCTGGTCTGGGCTCCTGCAAGAGGCAACCAGTTGATGTGTTTCTCTCACATCAATGTTTCTCTCTGTCTTTCCCTCTCTTTTCTACTCTCCCTAAATGTCAGTGTAAAAATATCCTCTGGTGAGGATTAACCAAAAAGAAAAGAAAACATTAATGTTTGTATAGTGACTGGGGTAAATGGCTGGAACTAATCCCTTCTGACCAGAAGTGACCAAAAGGGCTGCCCGTGCCCTTACTTGATTTCCCCAAGGGATGAAGAGTTGGAAACACAAAATTCATAATCATGTTCTTATCTTTTTCTCATTTTTAGTTCTGTTTTTTAAAATAGACATTTTAATAAATGAGGGTAGGGATTCCATCAGTATTTGTTGTGGGGTTTTATTTGTTGTTTTTTTATTTTTTTATATATATATATTTTATTGTTGATAGTATTACAGATATCTCCCATTCTCACCCTCACCCCCCACCCCAAGTATTTGTTTTTATATAATACTTTGTCCTACTTTCAGGGGCTTTATCATCAAAACACAACATACACAGATCACTCCCTCATCCTGAGATTGTTTCAGCTTTAGTCATTTGGAGCTCCTTCAGATTAGCTTCAGTGTCCTTTCAAAATATTCCCATTCTTTTTTGAACACTTTCTTTCCTCTGACTCTACAAAGTGTTCTGGGCTTATCTTTTACCTGCTTCAGCCCTGGAATCACGTATTTCTCTAAGGCAGTGGTTCTCAACCTTGGCTGCACATTAGAATCTCCTGGGAATCTTTTTAAAATCCTTCCTGATTTCTGGGCCTCATCCTCCGGAAATTCTGTTTCTTTGTTACTAATGTTGTGGCCTCACCCCATAACAAAGAATCAGAATTTCTGGAGGATGAGGCCCAGAAATCAGGATTTTAAAAAGATTCCCAGGTGATTCTAATGTGCAACCAAGGTTGAGAACCACTGCTCTAAGGAATCCTAGTTCCTTTTATTAGGGAATGATATTTAGAAACCAGAACCTGGGCAATAAGAATGCTTATGTAGCTGCTGGGGTGTCATTATTTCTAGACTCCAAGTAAACAGAAGATGGAAATGTATGCACATATTATTATTATGCTAAGTCTCAGGAGTTAAAATGATCTGAAATGTCTTTAATTCTATTACTTGGATAAATGTGTGATTAATATAAACTTTAAAGACCTCCCAAGAAGATTGGTAACCTGTTTCAGGGATGAATTTTCCTTGCAGGATGGTGAAAATCAGGGGGTTGGGAGTAAACTCTTTGTTCTCTTTTTACAGTAATCTTTTATCATAGTTCTTGAAGTACTGATGTGTCCTTAGGCAATTGATCATTGCTAAATTTTTTTTAATACTTTATTAAATACTAGAGGCCTGGTGCACAAAAATTTGTGCACTCAGGGAGGGGAGTCCCTCAGCCAGGCCTGCGCCCTCTTGCAGTCCAGGACCCCTTGGGGGATGTCTACCTGCTGGCTTAGGCCTGCTTCCCAGGGGATCGGGCCTAAGCTGGCAGTCAGACATCCCACTGGCAGCCTGGGAGCCCTCAGGGGATGTCCACCTCCCAGGGGAGTGGGTCTAAGCCACAGTTAGACATCCTTAGCACTGCCAAGAAGGCGGGAGAGGCTCCCACCACCGCTCCACTCGCAGCCGTCAGCCCGGCTTGTGACTGAGCGGAGCTCCCCCTGTGGGAGCACATTGACCACAAGGGGGCAGCTCCTGCGTTGAGCATCTGCCCCCTGGTGGTCAGTGCGCATCATAGCAACTGGTCGTTCCAGGTCGTTCCGCCATTAGGGTCAATTTGCATATTGCCCTTTCATTATATAGGATTTCAGAAAGGAAGGGAGAGGGAGAGAGAGATAGAAACATCAATGATGAGAGCAAATAGCTGCCTCCTGCATGCCCTTTCACTGGGGATAAAGGCACAACCGGGTCGTGTGTCTAGATTGAGGAATCCAACTGTGACCTCCTGGTTTGTAGGTCAGCTCTAACGATTGAGTCATGCCAGCGGGGATAAATTTTCAATTTGAATCTAAAATTACATTCACATTTTATTCTTATTAAGTTTTATAAAGATACCTGGGAAACCAAACTCTCTATGACCTGAAATTGGGTATACCAAAGTATCTTATATGGTAGGTAATTGAGTTCCTAGGAACGTCCCCAGCTTATTTGGTACAAAGAATTAATTGCATGAATTTTTTTCCCCCTTAGGTGGTATCATGGATTATAACTATTTGGATATTTGGTTCACTAACTATTTTCTTACTGGCCAGAGTTCTTGGTGGAGAGGTAAGTGGTTAATTTTGAAAATAGCCTTTGTTTTCTGTGGTAAGCTTTATTTTTGAGCTGCAGATGCCATCAGTGGCTATATTCATCATAAGTACTAGTATTTCTTGTTCCAGAATTGCTTTTAACTTATGCGCCTTCCTTTAAGAGGATCAACATATTAGTATTGTATGTACTCAATAATGTTATAAGAAAGGAAGTGGAAAGAAAAGATCCCATCCCACTCATAAGTAATTGACAGCTTTTTAGGGAACCATACAATTTATTCTCTGTTACAGCATTCTCAAAGTTTTTGATCTCAGGTCCCCAAAGAGATTTCTTAATGTGTGTTATATTTATTATATTTACCATGTTATAAATTAAAATATAAAATTTTAAAATATATTTATTCATTTAAAATTAAAAATTAAACTAGATTCACTTTAACATAATACATTTAAAAAAAAACATTTTGCAAAACAAAAGCATTAAAAGAGTGGTGGTGTTTTATATTTTTGCAAGTACCCTAGTTCCCTCATACCTGCGGTTTTGCTTTCTGCTGTTTCAGTTACCTGTTAGCAACTACCATCCAAAAATATTAAATGGAAAATTACAGAAATAAACAACTCATAAGTTTTAAATTACATACCATTCTGAGTAGCATGATGAAATCTTATGCCATCCCATGCAGAGAGTGGATTCATCCTCCATGCAGTATACACCAACTTATTAGTCATTTAGTGTAGGGTACTGGGGTATTAGATCAGAGAGAGAGACCACATTCACATAACTTTTATTACAGTTTAGAATTGTTAATAATTGTTCTGTTTTATTACTTGTTTTTACTCTTTAAAAAAAAATTTATATTTTCAGAGAAGAGGAAGGGAGAGGAAGAGAGAGATAGAAACATCAACGATGAGAGAGAATCATTGATCAGCTGCCTTCGGCACACCCCACACTGGGGATCAAGCTCGAAACCCGGGCATATGCCCTGACTGGGAATTAAACTGTGATCTCCTGGTTCATAGGTCAGTGCTCAACCACTGAACCATGCTGGCTGGGCAAGTTGTTGTTACTAGTATTCTTACTCTACTTAGTTTACAAATTAAACTTTATCGTAGTATGTATGCATAGGAAAAAACATAGCACAGTATATGAAATTTGAAATAATATGAGTATAATACGTCATGATCTCTTCCTAATTCTCACATTATTGAAAGTATAACAAAGAATATATAATGTTCGATATTGGTTTAAATGAATATCTAGATTTCTGTGACATTTATTTAAAAATTTAAAAATTCACAGGTTGCATATGGCCAAGTTCTTGGAGTTATAGGATATTCATTACTTCCTCTCATTGTAATAGCCCCTATACTTTTGGTGGTTGGATCATTTGAAGTGGTGTCTACACTTATAAAAGTAAGTAGTATGTATTATAAAAAGTAGTTTACTATTTCCCAATAACAAAAGTATAATAGTTCTCTGGCTAAGAATATCATAATCTTTTACCTGCTTTAGCCCTGGAATCAGGTAACTCTTTATTAAACAATTAATAATATTTTGGAACAATGATCTTACTCACTGATTTTACCAATAGTATTTCATTTTTCTTTTAATTATCAGAAATTATAATATATGTCTTGGGGGGGGGGATAAAGAACAGAGAACAAATCAGGCCTGAGGATATTATACTCAGATAATTTTTTAAAAATATATTTTTATTGATTTCAGAGAGGAAGAGAGAGGGACTGATAGAAACATCAGTGATGAGAATCACTGATCAGCTACCTTCTTTATGGAAAATGTAACTTTTTAAGACCACCACTTTCAGAACTGCCATTACTTTAGCCTCCACACTAAAGTATTTGTTTTTAAGTAGTGCCACTTAATTTTTATGACATTTGGTTTTAAAGTTTATTACTCATTCCAGTATAGAAGAAATTATTTTTTTCAAAATTGGGTAACTACAGGCTAATACTGACATTATATAAGCATTAGGAATTGAGTAGAATGTGGATTTTGGAACCAGTCAATTCTGAATTGAAACCCTGGTTCTGCCACTTACTTGCTGTCTGCCTTGGGGAGAGGAGCTACTTTTTCTTACCCTCCTCTGCAAAATGGGAATGTCAACAACTGTTATGAAGATTTTAAATGTAATGCCTAGTACAGTGCTTGATACAGAGTAGGCAACAAGTGGTAACTGTTATTACAAATATTATCCTATGTAATAAGTAATAAAAGTCTAATATGCAAATCGATTAGAACGACCGGCCGCTATGGCACACACTGACCACCAGGGAGCAAATGCTCAACACAGGAGCTGCCCCCTGGTGGTCAGTGCACTCCCACAGGGGGAGCGCTGCTCAGCCAGAAGCCCTGAGCCAGGCTCACAGCTGGCGAGCCCACTGGCAGTGGCGGGAGCCTCTCCTACCTCCACAGCAGCGCTGAGAATGTCCGACTACTGGCTTAGGCCTGCTCCCCATGGAGAGAGGGCCTAAGCTGTCAGTTGGACATCCCCCAAGGGCTCCCGGACTGCGAGAGGACACAGGCTGGGCTGAGGGACCCCCTCCCCCCGAGTGTACGAATTTTGTGCACTGGGCCTCTAGTAAAAGAATATTTTGAGAACATCTTTATATGTTTGAACATTTTAGAGA
Source organism: Myotis brandtii (assembly GCF_000412655.1). NCBI lineage: Eukaryota > Metazoa > Chordata > Mammalia > Chiroptera > Vespertilionidae > Myotis > Myotis brandtii. The sequence goes on along the minus strand of NW_005371933.1, from coordinate 770,583 downwards.
TCAAGGAGATCTTTTTTCCTTTACATTGTAATCCTAAACATTTGTTTAAATTGCCATTATTAACACGTAGTTTAAAACTTTTGTAGTGTAGGAGCTAGACCCATGCTGGCATTTAATTATCTAGCCTTAGTGAACACACCACTTCACTGAATCATTCAGAATAACTTCCTGCTCATTTTTTTGGGGGGCGGGGGGGGGGTAAAACGTGTTTTAATACTGCTGAGACTACACCCAAAATTGCTAAAACTGTGTCTTCTGTTTATTTTTAGTCATCACATTCAACTGAAAATTGGTCCTTAATAATCTTTATGGAGCATATGAATGTATTATTACAAAATGGAAAATCTTATATCATTAGAAATTTAGGATAAAATTATTTTTAAACTTCACATTTTTCTTTGCCAAATTTGTTTTCCTAATGACTTAATCTTCTGTGTGTAATGAATTTTTGTATATGTTCCTTGTTTCAGTCCAAATTTTGAGGAATATGTTGCAGATCTCTCATTATGTAACTACTAGAGGTCCGGTGCACAAAATTTGTGCACTGGGGGGCGGGGGTGTCCCTCCTCCCATCCTGTACCATCTCCAATCTGGGAACCCGCAGGGGATGTCCGACTGCCAGTTTAGGATCGGGCCTAAACCGGCAGTCGGACATCCCTCTCACAATCTGAGACTGCTGGCTCCCAACCACTCGCCTGCCTGCCTCCCTGCCTGATCACCCACTAACCACTCCCCTGCCAGCCTGATTGATGCCTAACTGCTCCCCTGCCGGCCCAGTCACCCTTATCTGCCCTCCCCTGCCAGCCTGGTTGCCCTTAACTGCCTTTCCCTGCAGGCCTAGTCCCCCCCCAGGTGCCCTCCCCTGCAGGCCTGGTTGCCCCCAACTGCCCTCCCCTGCTGGCCTGGTCACCTCTAACTGCCTTCCCCCGCTGGCCTGATCGCCCACAACTGCCCTCTCCTGACAGCCATCTTGTGGTTGTGGGCGCTGCCATGTTTGAGGGTGTGGCAGTCAATTAGCATATTCCCTCCTTATTGGCTGTGGGTGCTGCTATCTTTGAGGGCGTGGCAGTCAGTTAACATATATCCTCCTTATTGTCTGTGGATGCGGCCATCTTTGCGATGGTGTGAAGGTCAATTACCCTCTTTATTAGATAGGATAGCATTAAAATACAGTTTAATCTACAACCACTAATCTTTTAAAAATTAGATTTCTATAATTCTTACCAATTGTTAACCATTTATTTATAACAACAAAAATTGAGACATGACATACAAATGCAATTTGATCATAATTTTATTTTATATATTTTTCTGTACTTTTCTGTAGGCTTAAAATATTTACCTGGTTTTTGTTTGTTGTTTTTTATTTTTATTTGTTAAATATATTTTTATTGATTTCAGAGAAGTGAGAGAGAGTGGGAGATAGAAACATCAGTGATGATAGAGAACCACTGATTGGCTACCTCCTGCACGCCCCCTACTGGGGATCGAGCCCACAACCTGGGCATGTGCCCTTGACTGGAATCGAACCTGGGACCTTTCAGTACACAGACCGACGCTCTATATACTGAGCCAAACCAGCTAGGGATGTTTTTTATTTTTTAACTAGAGGCCCAGTGCACGAAAATTGTGCACTCGTTGGAGGGGGCCTGCCGGGAGGGGACTGAACTGCTGGCCTGCGCCCTCTCGCAGTTCGGGAGCCCTTGGGGGATATCCGACTGACGACTTAGGCCCACTACCCACGGAGAGCGGGCCCAAACCGGCAGTCGGACATTCTTAGCACTGCCCCGGAGGCAGGAGAGGCTCTCGCCACCACCACTGTGTTTGCCAGCTGTGAGTCTGGCTTCTGGCACACTGACCACCAGGGGGCAGCTCCTGCATTGAGCGTCTGCCCCTTGGTGGTCAGTGAGCATCATAGCGACCGGTAGTTCTACCGTTTGGTCGATTTGCATATTAGTCTTTTATTATATAGGATTATTGTTGAAAGCATTACATATGTTTCCTTTTCCCCCCCATTAATTCCTCTAGCCCATCCCTGTGCTGTTGTGTTTTTTAGTTTAAAAATCAATAGATGGTTGGACCATCTCAAATATATTTTCAATCAGTATGCCAATATTTTTTGCCCTTGTACCAGTGGTTCTCAATTGAGGGTGATTTTCTCCCTAAGGGCATTTCACAATGTCTCAAGACATTTTTCAGTGGCCCAAATTGGTGGTGGAATGTTACTGGTATATAGTAGGTTGAGACAGGGATACTGCTAAACATCCTGCAATGCATAGAGCAGCTTCCCCCAACAATTATCCAGCCCAAAAATGTCAGTAGTAGTACAAGGTTCAGAAAACCTGCTCTATGCCAAGTCTGTTTCTATCATACTTTCCCTGATTTCTACTCTGGAAGTTCTTTCTTTCATTTTAATCTGTAAATGGCTTCAGTAACTATATCAATAAGTACTACATAAATTTCAAGTGGAAATAATTTAAAATTAGATATGTGTATACTTAGAAAACCACAGTATATTTTATTTAATTAAAGTCTTCACCAAAATGTTATGTTTTTTTCTCCTTTTTATTTAACCCTATATTTTTATCTATTCCTGGGAAAATGCCGGGATACTTAATAAACATTGTATAAAATTTTTATTTAATCTGTTTTCTTCTTAGAAGAAAGTAAAGGAAAAAATTTCTGTGTAAGAAGAATCAGTTAGTTTTCTTTCAGCAATCAAATTTCTTTCAGCAATTTGGCCCAATAATAGTTTTTCCAGAAGTTGCCTTACCTTAAATCACCAAGGACACTTGTTAAAAGGATTTATAACTAGATCTGTTTCTTAGAAATTCTGATTTATCACAATTAGAGTGAATCTCAGGATTTTCTTTTTAATAGGCACCCTAGGTGATTCTTTTGATTATACATGTTTGATAGCAAAACACTTCATTTGCAGAAGTCAAGGAGAAGAGCAAGTACTAACATTCTTTAAAGTTTTTTTTGATATATTTTTATTATTTTTTTAAATATATTTTTTATTGATTTCAGAGAGTATTCCCTCACCAACGGGGACTTCACCTTTGTCTCCTCCGCAGACGCGGAAGACCTCAGTGGTTCAATAGCAGCCCCAGATGTCAAATTAAACCTTGGGGGAGATTTTATTAAAGAATCTACAGCCACTACATTTCTGAGACAAAGAGGATATGGATGGCTTTTGGAAGTTGAAGATGATGATCCAGAAGATAACAAGCCACTCTTGGAAGAATTGGATATCGATCTGAGGGATATTTACTACAAAATCCGATGTGTACTCCTGCACGCCCCCTACTGGGAATCAAGCCCACAAACTGGTCATGTGCCCTTGTCCGGAACTGAACCCAGGACCCTTCAGTCCACAGGCCAATGTTCTATCCACTGAGCCAAAATAGCCAGGGCCATTCTTGGAAGTTTTAAACATTCTCAGTAAGTTTTACTATTTGCCACCATTGGTTGTCAGGGTTGTTTTAAACAATATTGTAAATATTATTTTTACTCTATAATATGCAAAATGTTAATTGACTTGCTAATATGCTGCCCTTTGTCTTTTTTGTTTGTTTTTTAAAGCTGTTTGGTGTTTTTTGGGCTGCCTACAGTGCTGCTTCATTGTTAGTGGGTGAAGAATTCAAGACCAAAAAGCCTCTCCTGATTTATCCAATCTTTTTATTATACATTTATTTTTTGTCCTTATATACTGGAGTATGATCTAAGTCACATGTGAGTAGAAAAAGACAATGTTACCTTTGCGTGAAGGTTGGGAATTCTTGCTGAAGGGATTGAAGAAAAGCTGTTGCTGATAAAATTTTACATGTTCCAGATATAAAGACAGGTTTAAGGCTTTTTTAAAACAATATTTTGTTTTTGGATTTAATTAAGCAATTGCAGTTATCTGGATTGTTTTTATCAGAATTCTAAATTCTGTTTGATTCTTCATATTCCAGTCAATAAAATATAAAAGCATTGTGTTTTTAAGATTGTGTTGCTATTCTCCTAAAAATTTGTGCCCAAAGCACCTGGAATGGTAATTACACTTCACTTAAAGGGTAAATATGACAACATCCTGATAATCTAAAAGTGCAATTTTTTTCTTTAAAGGATTTCTCTTCACTGTAGATCCTGTAGATTTATATTTATATTTATACATATATATTTATGAAATAATTCTTATTAACAAAATATATTTCTGAATAGCGAAAAATGAAGATATTTTAAATCTGATGCTTAAAATTTTTTCAATTCGGCCATTAATCTTTTTATTTATAAATTTAAATTTGTTTTTTAATTAATTTTAAAATCTTATACATGTTTCAGTATGTCCTTGTTAAAATTCTTAATAATAACAACTAAAACTAATTTTAACATATGTTGATATAGATTTGGTTTGTTTGGGTGTTTTAAAAAACCATTTTTTAATATCTATACATTAAAAATTTCTGTTTATCTTTCTGACCAAAGGAGCAAAAGGTATAATGAATATGACATTCATTAAAATTATTAATATGTAGAAAAGCAGTAATATTTATAGCATCAGTAAATATTTTTAAGTGGTATTCCTAAGTCATAAAAGTTGCTTGAAAGAGACCTTTAAAATCTTGTGGTCCTAAACAATGTTACATGAAGTAGAAAAAAATAAAGTGCTTCCTAGCTGTTTGTTTTGTGTTATAACACCTTGTCCTGTATTACTTGATATTTGAACAAGTATCAGGCACTCTAACAGATGTACAATATTTCCTAAGGGAAATAGTAAGAAATTTTAGCTAGTGAAATTTTTGTTGCAAATAACTTCATAGACTTTATATCTACCTTTAATTAATATTACCTTGTAAAGTAGATAAAATATTTATGTTCATAAAATAGCAAATGCCTAACTATTAGCAAATTATCGTATTATTTGTTCTGTTCTGAGCTGGAAGAGTTAACTGCTGCCCTCAATATGATAACATGGCCACCTCTTGGTATGTTTTCCTTCAGCGATCTTTTCCATCAGGAAATACCCAGCAATTCTGAACTAGCCTGTAAATTAGCAAGCTATCAAGCCCATCTCTCTTCCTTTTACCCTCTCCCCCTTGAAAAAAGAAAGAAAAAAACTTACTTTGGGCTGCAGGAAGAGTGAGTCTCTACCTTTGAACCAGAATAATGTGGAAAATTTCATATGCTGATATTTTAAACAAGTTTAAGAAAACAGATTGGAAGCACCAGAGGGATGGAACTTCTGGAACCTAAATAATATGTTGTGAGGAAGGATCTATAGCTACAGAAGCAGTAACTGTAAAGTAAATATTTGTCATACTGAAGGAATTCCTGAGGATCAATACATTGTTACAGTGAATTATTATATTTGATGTCCATATTCTTGACCCTGGAATCTTTTCCTAAAAGCTTGAGGATCCATACTAGGGGATAGAATTTCACTAAGCAATAAGTCAAGGTACTTTAGGACAAAGTACATAAAAACAAAAAGGTTTAATATTTTTAAGCTATCATGTTTATTTATAATGATGTGAGATAAAATGAGGTATTTGTGTTCTAAAAAGGTTTTAAGAATAACTCATATAATCTTGTAAATTGCCCTGTTTGGGGTATATATAAATACAGTTTTAATGTTTCAAGCTCAGCCAACATCTTCATATGTTAATGAGCAAAGCAGTTAAATCACATTGTCAGTTTGAAAACATGATTTGTAAATGTGTACAAAATACAGTACTGCTACCACTAATAATGATAAGTTGACCATAACAATGTTCTCTCCTTGAATTTTTATATAGTGTTTTCTAAGTCATATTGATTTTAAATCATGATTTCCAACCTAATTATTTAGTTCATTAGTATTTCTAGAACAGAAATAGCCAATAGTCTCTTCTAGTGTATGTTTTAAGTATTAACAGCTATAGTAATCCTGATGAATGTTAGTCCTCAAAACAATTATGAGGCATATTTACTTCTGTTTCAAATTGATTGTAAAATAATTGAAATTTTTATTAAAAATCAAAGTCTATATATAATTTTCATTGTATTAAACATTGTTTAGGAATATTTGTAAAGTTTTATGAACCATTTCTTATCCCTAAGGTCTTATAAAACAGTTTTATACGTAATAATGTATCTTTCCAAAAATTCCCCAAATGTTAATATGCTAGTACAGAGTTCTAAATGAGTGAAATTTGCATTGACTTAAAATGAGGTAGATATTTTTGTTTAAATAATGTTTAAAATTTAGTAAGTTTCTTTTAAAATTTGATGTAATAAAATGAATAAAATAATGCTTCTTCAAACTAATAAAAACAATATTTTTCATATTTAGCAAAACCAATAGAATATTTTAAAATGATTATTACTTATCTTTTATATTTTTATTAAGGCATATTTAGTTATTTTTAGACTTCAGGGAATTGTGACATGTTTGTTTTGCCTTTTTGTTTGTTTCTTTTTGTATGTGTCACATGTTTGTTAAAATATCTTCCATACAGTTCTCTCTTTTTTTGGTATTTGAACAAGTTGCATTTATTGTTTTTCTCTTTGCAACAAAGGAGAACAACACTCAGGATGCGGAGCCATAGATTGTCTCATAGTGTTGAAAATGACCTATTACAGGATTTAGGCTTGTGTTAATATAATTCTTTCCGATTGCATGGCATGGCAGTCTGAAGTAGGTCTTAACAGAGCTAAAAATCGCCCTCAGAACTCTCTGCTCTGATATTTTAGTCACATAAACAAAATAATGGTATTTTATTATCCTTTTTCATAGATGGTTTCTTTAGTTAAACCCTTGTATTATATCTTTGTACTACATTTTAATTTCCCATTAGAAACTGATTTACAAGAGCTCTTTTCCTCATGTGTATAATTTTCTGGCAGTAGTTTGTGTGTTTGAGAATCTGTTGCCACTTTTTAAATAAATCCCGAAATAATGATTTTGACATCAGTGAATACTAGACATTCTTACATCTTTGCACTTGAAATCATATTTTCTGAAGAAAGTTGCACTTTGTGAATACATTTACTTTTAACAAACTGGTATAAATTCTTAATCCTAGCGTGTCTTTATGGGGTGTAATGGTCTGAAAAGAAATAGCTTAAAAAAATATTCCCTTTGCAGCCAAATATAATTAAACATAAAGCTTAGGGTTAGGTCTCTCATTTGAATTTCTTTTGATATGCTGAGATTGCAATTTGAAGGTTAATTTAGGGAAAGATATCAGAATGATTAACATGGCATTAGTAAAAATAATTCCCTACTTACATTTTGTATTGGTAGTAATCCTGGTTTCAACTTTATTAATTTTCACCAAGATATCTACAAGTTTTTACTTTAAGATATTTATAGTTTTTTAAAAAACATGTTTATATTGATTTCAGAGAGAGAAAGGGAGAGGGAGAAATAGAAAACAAAACATCCATGTGAGAGCAAAACATCGATCAGCTGCCTCCTGCATGCCCCCTACTGGGGATTGAGAGTGCGACCCCATGCACCAGCAGGTCACTGGAATCGAACCAGTGACCTGCTGGTGCATGGGATGATGCTCAACCAACTGATCCACACCAGCCGGGCTAATTTATAGTTTGCAAGAGCTTGAAAAAAAATCCTTCAGCACCCCTTCTGAATAGTTCAGTGGGATACTGGTGCTACCACTGAGATTTTTTTGACTTAGATGCAGTGAGTGTTCATAGCATCATTAGTAATATCCAAAATTGGAAACAACCCAAATGGTCAAATTATGTCACAAGAGAAAACAATAAGATTGCAAGAGCTATAACTACATGTTTGGATCATCTCAAAAACCTAATATTGAGCAAAAAAGTCCATACACAAAAGAATATATGCTTTATGGATCTATTTATGTAAAGTACAAAAATAGGATCTTGGTTACTCCTGAGTGGGAATGAAGTAACTGAAAGAGGGTACTTGGATTGGGGTTTTAAGATGCTAGTATATTCTGTTTCTTCATGTGGGTTGTGGTTTTGATCCCCGGTTGGGGCACGTATCTCTCTCACATGAATGTTTCGCTTTCTCACTCTCCCTTGCTCCCTCCCTCCCACCCTTCCTCCCTTCTCTCTGTAAAATCAATCTCTCTCACATCAGTGTTTCTCTCCCTTTGCCTCTCTCTAAAATTAATAAAAAAACATCATATCCTGGGGTGAGGAATAAAAAAAACACACCACAAATTGTCAACACCATCTACTGTGCTGTTAATGTTAAATAAAGTCAAGGATTTTTAGGCATGAAATATTTAATAAAACTTATTAATATGGATTTATTACAATTTAGATTTATGAGCTTACTCGTAAAACATCTAACAAAAACAAGAAAGAAAATAGTCATTACTGCAAAGCTTCAATTGTTACACATAAAAGTGTCTTAATAATTTACTTAAAAGGCAAAATATCACAATTTAAAAAAAAAAGTTTAATGACTGCCCGGCTGGTGTGGCTCAGTGGTCAGTGGTTGATCCTTGACCTATGAACTAGGAGGTCACTGATTCTGGTCAGGGCACATGCCTGGATTGTGGGCTCCATCCCCGTGTGGGTCGTCTAGGAGGCAGCCATCAATGATTCTCATCATTTTAAGTTTAATGACTTTTTTTTTTTTTTGTTAATCCTCTACTGAGGATATTTTTCCATTGTTTTTTTTTGTTGTTTTTTTTTTTTTTTAGAAAGAGTGGAAGGGAGGGGGAGAGACGACAGAGCGATGTTGATTGTCTCCTGCATTCCTGCATGCACCTTGACCAGGGCCAGGGATGAGCCTGCAACCTAGGTACGTGCCCCAGACCAGAATCAAACCTGGGACCCTTCAGTTCGCAGGCCAACATCTATCCACTGAGCCAAACTAGGTAGGGCAAAATAGTTTAATGACTTTCATTGATGTTGTGGAACTGAAGATAACATCTGGGGAAGATATAAAACCCTATTACAGGTGTTCATGAAAATGATTCCTATGAAAATGGGTGGGAGGCAGTTCCCTTTATACTTGATGACTGCCATCTTAGCCCAATCGTGCTTTTTCCGATTTGGGATCTGCAGCATTCTCGTGTAGTCCCCATTCTGACCTTGGTACCAAAGGGCCAGTACTTGAAACTGCTTTGGGATCAAGCCTTTGTGAGCCAGAAGTCACCCACGCGCATGTCTTGTTGGTTGGTATCTCCCAGCCTCACATAGTCCATGAGCTGCTCAGTATAGTCCCTCATCTTGTCCGTATGCGCCATGACCCCACAATGCTTTTCTGTCGCACTAGTCCTGTAAGCAAGTTCCGAAACAGGTGGATGCGGAACTCTTGACCTGGGGAATTTGTGGCCAGGGGGATAGCAGCAGCCTGTTCCCTGCTTCTCCCCAATGCTGTGAGGCCAGAACTGAAAACTCAAGGGGAAACTCGGTTTTTCTTTTGAATATACTATGACACATTTCAGACTTATAAAAAGGTATGCAGATTAATGCACTCAGAAACTGTGTCAAGGAATAAACAGCTTAAGAAGTAGAGCATTACTAATAGTATTTACTTTGTGATCACATTTTCTTTACTTTCCCCAAATAAAATTGATTTTCCTAAATTTGGTGTTTTTCATTTCCGTGCACTTTGTTATAATTTTATTATTTATGTATATATTCTTAAGCAATATATGTAGGGTTTTTTATGTTTTAAATTTGTATGTCAGTGGAATCTTCCTGTGTATTTTCTTCTGCATCTTGCTTCATCTGTGGGCATACAGGTAGCTGTAAATTTATTCATTTCCACTGCTGTAGAGCATTTCTTTGAATGAATATATCATGTGTTATTTATTCACTCTCCAGTGGATATGTTAGCATAGATAGCTGTTATAAAGGAGGGGAGCAAAGGAAATCAGGCATTATTAGGCATAATCACCTAAGGACCATAAGCCGGCTTGCTTCTTTAGGAAGTTACAGCTTCACACACTCCCCAGGGAACCAGGAGTCTGTTCCTCCCAGATCACTGGGGGAAGAGAGAAAACAATAAAGGGGGAGGTAAGCCAATGTGCAGTAGGAACCAAGAAGGCCACCATGGAGGTATGTCAGTCTAACTTGGGAAAAGGATTAGATTGGATAAGAGACATAACCCGGAGAGATCTAGGAAATAGATTGGTTAAGGGGTGGCCCATCAGAAGCCTGGGAAATTGGTCCATTTGAAAAGGGTGTCAGGTCCTTCCCAAGCCTAATCAGCCTAACAAAGAGATTTCTCCCTTCCTGGGAAGCCAGTTGCCATGTTATGAGGACACTCAGAAGTGCTGTGGAGAGGTAGGTGTATGTGTTGAAGAATTGAGGCTTCCTGCCAACAGCCATGGGATGGAGCCATCTTTGAAACCGATCCCCCTGCCCCAGTCAAGCCTTTATACAACTGCAGCCCCGGCCAACAGGTTGATTGCAACCTCATGAAAGATCCTGAGCCAGACGACTCAGGTGCCATTCTTTGGAAGGAGCATTGGCAAACAGCACACATAAGCAGCTTCTCAGGCTAATGGTTGAAAGGATGGAGGATGTTTATGCTGAAGAAAAGACAGAGAATGGAAGAAGGCAGGCAAGCTCCTTTCAGCTGTCAGAATGATTAAAATATGGAAACGGAAACAGATTCACTATAATGCTCAAAGCAAAGAACAAAAGTAATGGGTATAAGTTACAGAACGTGAGCTCATGCTGGGGTAACTACAGCCAAAATGGTGTAAGTGGCTGTAAGAAGCAAGCAGAGGCCAGATAATCACCTGCAATGTTTGACATTTTGGACTGAGCAGTACCATCATCAAATTTTGCCACTGTCCTATTAAAGTCCTTTAGAACATTGTTTTTCCTTTTCCAGGATACAGTTGAAGATTATGCATTATATTTAATTAAAATATCTTTTTAGTTTCCTTTTTTAAAAAAAAGAGGGTAGATGTGTAGCCAGACTACCCAGGTTCCAATCTAGGTCTTATCACTTAACTGGGAGAACTTTGGCAAGTTACTTAGCTTCTGATTCTCAGTTTCTTCAACTATAAAATGAAAATAATAAAAGTAGTAGCTACTTCATAGGATAGAAATGATTAAATGTTAATATATGTATATGTATGCATGTGTGTATATGAACACAAGTATGTAGGTTCTGTTCATAGAGCTCAGGATCAACGAGTGCACTTAACACTCCATGTGGTTTCTAAATCTCATTTATTATTGAAAAGAACAGAGACTTCTTGAAGAAATGGTTGATTCCAGGACAGGGGCAGGGAAAATACAAGAAGAGCCTGGAACATCTTTTTGTGTCATAATCACAGGAACCTATTTGAAGGAGCTCTCATTGACGAAATCTGTAACAATTTGAACATCAAAATAAATAATGAAAACAAAGGAATATAACCCATTGAGTAAATAACAGGACCACAGTGAGAGAGAGAGATGGGGAGGGAGGAGAGAGAAGAGAGAGAGAGAGTGCACGCGAGCACGAAAGAGTTTTTAAGGTAGAAAGTCATGAAGAAATGATGAAATTAGAAAATTATTTGGTAAACATCCTATCTAAAAATAGAGAAACATGGTAATTAGCCGTACCTCTGCTACCCTTCCCATTGGCTAATCAGGGCGATATCCAAATTAACTGCCAACCAAGATGGCGGCCGGCAGCCAGGCAGCTTGAAGCGAACAGGAGGCTTGCTTGCTTCAGTGATGGAGGAAGCCAACATTCCCCGCCTGCCTTGCCGGCCTCTGAGCTTGCAGTTTAAGAAACATTGTTACAAATATAGAAGCTAAACAAACCCCAGAAACCTTTCAGCCAACCGGGCTTCAGCCAGCAGGACCGCAACATTGTTTCAATTATAGAACAAACGCAGATCCCTGCTTTCAGCCAGCCGGGATCTCAGAGCTGGAGTGAGCAGGACCGCAACAGTGTTACAATTATAGAACCCAAACAAACCAGATACCTGCTTTCAGCAGCCGAGGC
>NW_005371933.1:750747-757857 GCF_000412655.1 Myotis brandtii | reverse complement strand
CTCTGTGCGTGACAGGGGGGAGCTCCCCAACCCCCTGATGGGCCCTGCTCTGTGCGTGACAGGGGGGAGCTCCTCAACCCCCTGATGGGCCCTGCTCTGTGCGTGACAGAGGACAGCGCCCCAACCCTCTGATCAGCCCTGCTCTGTGTGTGACGGGGTGGCACCGCAACCTCCCTATCGACCCTGCCTTGAGTGTGACGAGGGCGGTGCCCCAACCCCCCAATCAGCCCTACCCTGAGCATGACTAGCGTTGGCATCACAACCTCCCGATCCGCCCTCTTCTGTGCATGACAGGGGGGCGGCACCCCAACTCCCCAATCAGCCCTGCTCTGAGCCCAACCAGGGGCTGCACCTAGGGATGCCTGCCCTCCTGGGCTGAGGAACCCCCCCCTCCCCGCCCCCCCAGTGCACAAATTTTTGTGCACCGGGCCTCTAGTCATAGTAATAATTATGGATGCTAAAACTAGTGGGTGAAAGTTTGAAGAACAACAGTAACAAGATATCTATTAAGTACAAAAGATAAACTAATAACTTAGCAGAGACACCTGGCCAATACCACCTTAACCAATGTCAAGCATAGTATCACAATAATGGGAGAAACCAAAATTATGTGTCTCCTGAAGCATCACTTCTGTGGTATTTTTTAAATGTTTTTTTAATTGATTTTTTTTAAAGAGAAGAAGGGAGAGGGAGAGATAGATAGAAATAGATGTTTTCAAAGAGAAAAAAACATCAATCAGCTGCCTCCTGCACGCCCCCTACTGGGGATCAAGCTTGAAACCTGAGCATATGCCCTGACAGGAAATCAAACGGGTGACCTTTTGGTGCATGGGACAGTGCTCAATCCACTGAGTCACACTGGCTGGGTTTCTGTGGTATTTTTGACAAAGAATACTTTCATTATGGTGATAGTTTCATGGGTGAATGCATATGTGCAAGTTTATCAAATTGTATACATTAGATATATGCAGTTTTTTAAATATCAATAAGGTGGAAAAAATTTTAAATTTAAACATATGTAAAAGAGCTTAGAACGTGCCTGACACATAATAAGGAATATATGTGTGTTTGCTGTTACCATAAGGATATACAAGAAGCCTAGATGACGTGACAATATAAGAAGGTGAAGGTAAAGAACATGAAGGTAAGTGACATGTTCCTGAGATGACCCAAGTCCCAGGAATCCCAGGACGCGTGATAGTTTACTTTAGTGTCTAATGTAGCCTCGATTTTTTTTTTAACTTGGAAAAAATCTAAAAGCATATGATTTTTAAGTGGAAAGTAAAAAAATAGCATTTTATTTAGAAAGAATGGAAAGATTTTGTAGGCAGATCCGAAACACACCATCTGGTTAACTCAAGAGAAATTCAAAGAGCTTAGATTTCACATTTTTATCAGCCACGCATGGTTTAAGATAGATCTCCCTAAGCTAAAAATATCAAATCATATTTGTTCTGCTATTTATGAGTTAGTTGAAAATGCCAGTCAACTGCAGTGCTAAAGACCCCATTTATCTTATCTAAGAATCAGAGTCCATTATGGTTTATATTTCTCAAGTTCAAATGTTCAATGGTGTGCAAGACAAATTCATCATATGAGAAATAGGCAAAGTTGACACAGTAGTAGTATCTCTAAAATTAAATTTTAATTCTTTAAATATAAGGTTCTTATTTTTAAACTAGAGGCCCAGTGCATGGATTCGTGCTCTGCTGGCATCCCTCAGCCTGGCCTGCGCCCTCTCACAACCTGGGACCCCTTTAGGGAAGTCAGACTGCTGGTTTCGGCCCAATTTCCACAGGCCAGGCCCAGAGACCCCACCGGTGCATGAATCCATGCACCAGGACTCTAGTATGCATATAAGATCTTTGGTTAATCTCTTCCCCTCCCTCCCTCCTCCCCTCTTCCCTCTGAGATTCATCAGTCTGTTCCATGTTTCCATGCCTGTGCATTGAGCATCTGCCCCCTGGTGGTCAGTGTGCATCATAGCTACCAGTTGAACAGTCAGACACTTTGCATATTAGCCATTTATATATAGAGATGATTCTTAACCAGGGACAATATTGCCCCCAGGGGATATTTTGCAAAGTGTGGAGACACTTTTGGTCCTCACTACTGGGAGTTGGGGGAGAGCATGTTACTGGCATCCAGTGATAGAAACCAGGGGTGCTGCACAGGCAGCCCCCACAAGAGTGGATTATCTTATCTAAAATGTCAATAGTGTCAATGTTGAGAAATCCTGGACTAAATGAAAACATTTTCTAAAATTTCAAGCAGTTAAAGTGCTGCAAGGGGTGTAATAATGCTTCCAATCCTGTCATCTTTTGTTTTTTGTTTTAATTTTTTAATTGATTTTTTTAGAGAGTGGGAGAGAGAGAGAGAAACATTGATGTGAGAGAGAAACAGTGATCAGTTGCCTCCCCCATGCACCTGGACTATGGATCAAACCCACAACCCAGGCATGTGCCCTGACCGGAAATCGAACCCCAGACCCTTCTGTGCTCAGGAGGATGCTCAACCATCTGAGCCACACCAGCCAGGGCTTCTAGTCCTGTCTTGATATAGAATATTATCAGCTAGCCTCAATATATATATTTTTTAATCAATCAAAAATTTGTACTGCTCTATGAGTATTTGTATGGTTTTACCTTCATTTATATATGCACTAAAACTGAACTAGAACTTCATTACTATCTGCCTCATAAGTATTCCACCCTCATCTCAAAATATAGAAAGGGAGAAATTTATATACAAAATTAGAGATAAACTAGGTTACAGAATGAAGCCAATATTCACTAGAGGTTGAATAAAAAAGAGAACCAATTTTAGTGGCTTCTAGCATAATGAAAAATTTTTAAATTTAATAAAGACTATTAGGCAATCTCATTAAAAACAAAAAAATTCAAATGATACTCAAAACACAAATAAGAATTCAGCCCTGCCAGGGTTCACACACTGTGCAAATCTTTTTTTTTTTTATAATATATTTTATTGATTTTTTACAGAGAGGAAGGGAGAGGGACAGGGAGCTAGAAACATCGATGAGAGAGAAACATCGATCAGCTGCCTCCTGCACACTCCCCACTGGGGATATGCCCGCAACCAAGGCACATGCCCTTGACTGGAATCGAACCCAGGACCCTTGAGTCCGCAGGCCGACGCTCTATCCACTGAGCCAAACCAGTCAGGGCGACTGTGCAAATCTTTAAAGCTGCTCAGGCCATAACTACTTGTCCTGACAAACTGTGGGGATGATAAGTCTCTCCCCATCCTCCTGCTTATTTTGTGCTTGAGGAAAATGATGTTGCAGGAAGTTATCCCTGCTCCACTCCCCAGGAGCATCATCTTGAAGGGGCACCCGTGGCCCCTGTTAAAACGGAGAAGATATGAACTGCTGAGAGCTCCTCTACACCACTTGGTTGTATTTCTCTCTAGCAAATAATTGTCCACAAAACTTTCATCAGTCTGTGGCATAACCTCGGGTTGTCTGATTGGTTTGAAAATCATGTTTAATGTGTTATGTTCCATGACTACCTCATCTGTCTAGAAATCCCTGAAGTGAGAAACAAGTGCTAATTGCTTAGAGTGCACAATGGTTAAAGAAAAAACAAAGTATTAATACTCTCTATATTGATATGCTAAAGAAAAAAAGATTATTATATCTAAATTCAATCCAACTTGGTTCTTTGTTTTTATTAGCTGTTTTAAGAAATTAAGTTAGCCTGGCTGGCGTGGCTCTGTGGTTGTGCATTATTCCTATGAACCAGGAAGTCATGGTTCAATTCCTCGTCAGGGCACATACCTGGGTTGCTGGTTCCATTCCCAGGGGAGGGCATGTAGGAGGCAGCCAATCAATGATTTTCTATCATCATCGATGTTTCTATCTCTCTCTCCCTCTCCCTTCCCTTCTGATTTAATAAAAAAGAAAGAAAAAAATTGAGTTAATATTTAGTAAAAAAAGAAAAGAAAAGAAAATTGCCAATCTAGAGGACTTATAATGAAACTAGTGACCCAGTGCACAGATTCATGCACATTGAAAGGAAATTAATTAGAAGGTGGCCGGCAGGGGTGGGATTGGGCAAGAGGGGCTAGACACGCCCTGGAGTCAACCTCCCGCGGTCCCTCTCCGGCCAGCCGCACCTGGGGTGGTGCTGTGGCTTGAAGGGCATCTGCAGAGTGAGCAGGGTCCCTCCAGCAGGTGGGGTCTCTGGGCCTGGCCTGTGGGGGTCAAGCTGAAACTGGCTCTCCGACATCCCCTCAGGGGGCCCGGAGTATGAGAGGGCACTCTGCAAAGTTGCTGTTGTACAAGGTGTGGAACGCAAATGCAAGTGTGCAGTAAACCAGATTTGGGGCCAACAGTGCCCCAGCAACAACATAACCCAAGGCTGAAGGTGGAATCACATGGCCTTGCGAGGACTCTGGCTCTCTCAGTCACTGCCAAGTCACTGCAGCTCAGCAGCTCCTGCTTTGAGTGTCTGCCCTCTGGTGGTCAGTATGCATCATAGCTACCGGTCAGATGGACACTTAGCATATTAGCTTTTTATATATATAGACTAGAGGCCCGGTGCACGAAATTCGTGCATGGGTGCGGTCCTGAGGCCTGGCTGGCGATCAAAGCGCAAGTGTCTGGCATGGATGGGCAGGTCCCAGCTGACCTCTGGGCCCTGGGCAGCACCTGGGCCCCTGTGTAACCCCTCTGCCTGAGTCACGGCTCCCAAGTCCCCAGGCAGAGATGCTTCCCTATCGCTTGAGCCCTGGCATTCTGGGGGAGAGTAGCAGGGGGAGCGAGAGCGAGCTCAGTGGATACCCTGCATTCTCACTGCACCTCTGTCCCTGTCACCCCCGCTTCAGGTAGCTGGCGAGAGGTCACAGCCCCCTGCCCCAGCGCCACAGGAGGTTTGTTCACTGCCACCCACCCCCAGTTCCTTTCCCAGCCTGGGGCCCACCCCCGATCAGGTGATCAGGGCCTGCTGGCTGCTGGTCGCCGTCTGCAGGGCAATCGGTAGGGGCCAGGCCTCCCGCCAAGCTCCCTAAGCTCCTGGGAGTCAGGCAGTGGCCCCGCCCCCTGCCGCCACCTATGGCCCCCGCTTGCACCCTCCTTGGCCTGGTGCCGCCTGCTCACCTGTTCCACCATCCCGTTGTAGTCCCATCAGGGCCGGCAGCGTCTCTACTGCTGCCCGCTGCCAGCGCCTTGTCGCTGACACTGCCATGTTCTGCGCTGCCCCCTGGTGGTCAGGGCATGTCATAGCGAGCGGTCCAATTCCTGGTCGAGGGGACAATTTGCATATTAGGCTTTTATTATATAGGATGCCACAGCCCCAATGCCATTCTTTCTCCACTCCTCATCCCAGTACCGCTTCTCAAGGGCAACTCATTTATTTTTGTTTTTGGTAGTCCTCTTTATAGCTTGGAATAATATTCCTATGTTAATATTTCTTGCTGTATCAATTATAGACATTTACTCCTACCTCTGAAATGTGAGGATTTAACTGCTTAAGCTTTTCTCTCGCTCCTATCCATTTTTGGTAATTCTATTTTCTTTAGTTATTTTATTGGAAGTCTTCATAACTTAAAATAAGATATACTCCTGTTTCTTGTTCTTCAGCTTTATTGTAGCAGCTCTTGTCTCCCCAACGTATGGTGAAGCCATTGCCACACCCTCTTTCCCTTCTCCCCTCTCTTCTCCCACCCAGCCTCTGTCCGCTTCACTTTTGCTTTCTGTCTTTTAATTTGATGACATCAAGATTCGTGACAGCAGCACTCTGTTCTGTTGCTATAAATAAATAGTCGATGTTTTGTCTATAACTGGTTCTGAACTTTGAATGGCAGTCAGCAACCTTTGCTTTATTATCACTATGTAAATATTAGTGCAGAGACAGGTGCCGTGCAGGACATTTCTTTCCTGTTTCATGGGTCCACTTTTTGACCCCTCAGCCACCCAAAAGAGAATGCCACTTTCCTTAAATTCCATTAGTTGTTTATAATCAAGACATATTTTAGTTTGCTTCATGTCTGGACTGTAGCTTTCTTGTGATTTTTTTCTTACAAATTCCAAATGCCTTTCTTTTTTCCCTACTGAAAAGAATATGTGCCTCCTTTCCCCATCTCCAGCATGAAATGCAGTCCATTTCCATTGTTGAATACATGCTCCGTGGAGCCCACTGGCTTTGTCCTGTGGAGAAAGATGGCTTCCAGCTCTGCTGCATCTTGGCATTCTTCTACACTGGGGTTGATTGCTGTGTTCTTGTATCCCATGTCTTCTTCTTTCTTGATTTTTGCCCTTGTTTTGCTGGCATACATCCAAACATTTTCATTAAAACAAGAGTTCCTTGTTTTCTAATTGAGATCGTGTTCTTGACTCTCCTTTCTGGGGGAAAAGAAAGTGATATGCACCCAAGTGAATTTCTTTTTTTTTTTTAATATATATTTTTATTGATTTCAGAGAAGAAGGGAGAAGGAGAGAGAGAGAACATCAATGATGAGAGAGAATCATTGATTGGCTGCCTCCTACACATCCCCCAATGGGGATCGAGCACACAACCCGGGCATGTGCCCTTGACTGGAATTGAACCCACTGGGACCCAAGTGAATTTCTTGTACTTATCTTCCAACTTTTTTCTTAGATCCCATGCAAGAAAAGCACCAATATGCTTTTTAAGGTAGTTGTAATGTTAATTCTGTAACTTAGAGCAACCATTGGTTCTCTATATGGTGGACTAGTTATCCAAATAAAATGGAGAAACCTACTATGTATTTTATAGCATGTAAGTTGCCAGTTCTTATAGAGATTGAGTGTTAGCCTGATTGATTTTGTCAAATGGTCTTTAACAATATTTTCCAATAACATAGATTGACTCAATGTAAGGGTGTTATACAAACATTGTAGCTATGTAAAGAAAATACCTGCCCTAGCTTGTTTGGCTCAGTGGATAGAGCGTTGGCCTATGGACTGAAGGGTCCCAGGTTTGATCCCGGTCAAGGGCACATGCCTGGGTTGTGGGCTCGATCCCCAGTAGGGGGCGTGCAGGAGGCAGCAGATCAATGATGCTCTGTCATCATTGATGTTTCTATCTCTCTCTTTCTTTTCCTCTCTGAAATCAATAAAATATATTT
>NW_005371933.1:741366-750721 GCF_000412655.1 Myotis brandtii | reverse complement strand
ATAAATAAATATATTTTTTAAAAAAGAGAAAACACCTAAATTATAACCAAAATTTTTATTTTTAAATAATGGACATGAGATAAACTGTTATTTAGCCTGAAGAATTTAAGCATATTTTAATGTTGCAAATGTTTTTGTTTTTAATTGATTTCAGAGAGGAAGGAAGAGGGAGAGATAGGAACATCAATGATGATAATCATTGATTGGCTGCCTCCTGCACTGTCCCATACTTGGAGTCGAGCCCACATCCCGGAATATGCCCTGACTGGGAATCAAATCGTGACATCCTGGTTCATAGGTCGACATTCAACCACTGAGCCACGCCAGCTGTGCTGTTGCAAATGTTTTAAAAATACTGTTTCTTGCCCAATCGGTTTGGTTTAGTGGATGGAGCATCGGCCTGCAGACCAAAGGTTCCTGGGTTCGATTCCAGTCAAGTGCACATACCTTGGTTGCAGGCTCCTCCCTGCCCCCAGTCCTGGTCAGGGCTTGTGCAGAAGGCAACCAATTGATGTGTTTCTCTGACATTGACGTTTCTCTCTGTCTTTCCCTCTCTCTTCCCCTCTCCCTAAAAAGCAATGGAAAAATATCCTTGGGTGAGGATTAACAAAAACAAACAAACAAAAAACTGTTTCTTAGAATATTGATTTTTAAAAATAAATGTAACTTAGAATAGGCTGGATTTGGGAGCCTGGGACTAAAGGCATATAAAGGTTGTGGCTTTTGAAAGGCATCTATAATCCCAGGAATTTTTTTTTAAATATATTTTTATTGATTTCAGAGAGGAAGGGAGAGGGAGAGAGAGATAGAAACATCAATGATGAGAGAGAATCATTGATTGGATGCCTCCTGCACTTCCCCCACTGGGGATGGATCCCACAATCCAGGCATGTGCCCTTGACTGGAATCAAAGCCGGGACCCTTCAGTCCACAGGCCTACACTCTACCCACTGAGCCAAACCAGCTAGGGTGTTTTTTTGTTTGTTTGTTTCTGTTCTGCTTGTTTTGTGTGTTTTTTTTAGATTTAATTGTGTATAGATATGTATTTATTGCCATTTTAATGTTCATATTTTTTATCTCTTCTTCTTCTTCTTCTCCTTCTTCTTCCTTTCTTCTTTCTTCCTTCTTCTTTCTTCTTCTTCTTCCCTTTAACATTTCTTGTAGTACTGGTTTGGTGGTGATGAACTCCTTTAGTTTTTGCTTTTCTCGAAAGCTCTCTATCTGTCCTTCCATACTAAATGATAGTTTTACTGGGTCAAGTAATCTTGGTTATAGGTCCTTGCTTTGTATCATTTTGAATACTTCTTGTCAATCCTTTCTGGCTTGCCAATTTCTGTAGAGAAATCAACTGACAGTTTTATGGGAGCTGCCTTGTAGGTAACTAACTGCTTTTCTCTTGCTGCTTTTAAGATTCTCTTTTTGTCTTTAACCTTTGGGACACAGCCAATCGATGTGTCTCTCTCACATTGATGTTTCTCTCTCTCCCTACCTTCCTTCCACTCTCTCTGAAAAGCAATGGAAAAAATATCCTGAGGTGAGAATAAAAAAAAAATCCAGCTCTTCAGAAATTGAGTCACACTCTGGCTGGTGTGGCTTAATTGGTTGGGTGTCACACCTCCTTCCACACACCAAAAAGTTGCCAGTTTGACTCCTGGTCAGGGCACATGCCTGGTTGCAGGCTCAATCCCCAGTAGGGGGCATCCAGGAGGCAGCCGATGGATGTTTTGCTCTCTCATCAGTGTTTCTCTCTCTCTCTTCCTGGTTTGTCCTCTCTCTCCAAAAATCTATGTTTATTTTTTTTTTTAAATCTTTAAAAGAAAGAAACTGGGTCACAAATGTAAAAATTTAGCTCCAGAGGGAAAGCTGAGAAACTTGGAATAAAGCAGCAAAGCCAGAGGACTACTGAATATGTACTCTACATATCTTATTAGCCTGGGGTTAGGGTTGGAATCTCAATGAAAGGGCAGGTGCCAGGAGCAAGGGGGAGGGGAGGTAAAGTCTACTGATTGCATCAGCCAGGTTTCAGTGCAGGAAACAGAAACCATTGGAAGTGTTTTGAGCCTGAAGGGATTTGTTGTACAGATTTATGTGCTTAGAAAATCTTTGAAAGGGCTGAAGGATCAGGTTCTAGGCTGGGACTTCAGGAATGAGTCCTAGAACAATGCAGAATTGACTCACCAGGAGACTGCCATCTGAGACCACTACCAGGAATGACTGAGTGCAAGACCACATTATCATTGTAACTGGACAATCAATGAGTCTGCGCTGTCTGTCACTACTTGAGCCAATTAAGCAGAGATGGAGTTGAATCATATTTGAGCGTTTATTCCAGTACTGCTGACAGTATGGGAGAGCAGTAGGTCATCCACAAAGATCTGCTCTGTAGCCCCCACATAAACCAGCTTCTTATATAGGGTAGGACAAAGATTACATGGGGAAGTATAGATACAGGCATGGGAGAGTAGGATGCTGGGGGTGGGACTGTTTTGAGCAACAAGGTTAACAATCTTTCCATGATAATAGGCAGTTCTTGGATGAGAATGGACCACATTCCAAGGTTGACTCCCAGGTCCCGGGGTCATACAACTTCTAGGCAGGTTAGAATGGCCTTTCTTTAACCAGAACAAGGCAATCACAATTAACAGAGCATGATTGTATTTTCAATAACTATAGCTAGTTCCCAATATTCATTGCCCCTAACACCATGATGCCTTCCAGGGTTCAAGAATCGAACATGGTTTCTGTTGCCACAGTAACTGTGTTATAGGCAGCAGGAACAGCACCAAGTGTTAGACTGGTGGGGTTAAACTGAACCTGGGTTCAGCAACCTTGGTACATGAGTTCTGGCTAGGAAAGAAGAATTCAGAGCCAAGACTCAAAACTATAAGAGAACATTTATTTGAAAAATCATAGAGGTGGAAGAAGTAATATGTAAAAGCAATGGTCTTAGGAAACAAGTAATAGAGGCAGAGGAAGGGCCATAGGAGCTTGGAAGTGAGGAAGGTAAGGGTAATGTCATTGGGGGGCTTGGGGGGTGGAGAAGGAGAAGGGAAAGGCAAAGGCAAAGGGAAAGGGAACGGGAAAAGCATGGGTGTGCTCCCTGGAGGGAGAGGGCACTGGGTCGTCCTCCTGAGGGTTTTAAGGGTAGAGACTTTAGGGGAGGTCCCGGGGAAGATCTAATTATAATATTCAGCAGTTTTCCAGGTGTGTCCTTTCAGGGTCTAGGTTTCTATTGATTGATTGGTCAGCTCCAGGGCAACGGGTCATTATTCAATGCAACTGGTCCTGAGGTCAGCCTTGGTGTTACTTGTCTGGTTTTGCTGCTTTTCTGGGCTTGGAGCTGAAATACAACTGAAGCTTTGATGTTATCTCTCTGAAGGAAAGGTCAGAGGACCAGTAATATGTAGAGGAGGAAAGGTCACCCTGGCGGTGAGGTCCCACCCTACAATTGTCCTTTGCTAGGCACCCAGGGCTTTCCACCCTGGTGACCTTCTGTACCTGGTCCGAATGTCAGCTCATGGCCAGATGCTGTGCAGGGGTACTGAATTCAAGAGCAAACATTTTCCTATGGTGTTTACAATCACTATGGTTTTGATTTACTTTTAACTGTTAGTGCCTTATTGTTCCAATTTTTCTCTTTTCAGAAAACTGATTTTGTGAATAGGTAATATATTCCTAATCTTGTACACATGCCATGTCACAAGTCTTCAGGCATATCCATTGGATATCCCCAGATGTGGAATTGCTGGTACGTAAAAAAGGACACGGACCGGCCAGTGTGGTTCAGTGGTTGAGCACCAACCTATGAACCAGGAGGTCATGGTTCCATTCCCTGTCAGGGTGCATGCCCGGGTTGTGGGCAACATCCCCAGTAGAGGGCATGCAGGAGGCAGTCAATCAGTGATTCTCTCTCATCATTGATGTTTCTATCTTTCTCTCCCTCTCCCTTCCTCTCTGAAATCAATAAAAACACACACACACAAAAAAAAAGAACATGGGCTAGAAACGATGAGGAAGACCCAGAGGCATTCAGACACTCTGCAGAGTAAGGTCACCCTAATGTGCTTCGATTTGAGTCACTCTGTGGTGGATCCTAGGACCTTGTGAAAACCAGGTTTCACTTGCTTGCTTGTCCCTTAAGTTTCCATCCAATTTACTATGATAAACTTTTCCTTTAAAATTAAAGTAAAATTTCCTTTTGTAGGACAGTTTAGCGATGTCTATCAAAATAAATAATGCATGTTCACTTCACCCAGCAATTCCGCTAGAATCGCCATAATATCTAGCAATAGTGTCTGGTTGAAAAACATTATGGCCCTAACCTGTTTGGCTCAGTGGATAGAGGGTTGGCCTGCAGATTGAAGGGTCCCAGGTCCGATTCAGGTCAAGGGCATGTACCTTGATTGCGGGCACATCCCCAGTAGGGGGTATGTAGGAGGCAGCTGATTGATGTTTCTCTCTTATCGATGTTTCTAACTCTCTATCCCTCTCCCTTCCTCTGTAAAAAATCAATAAAATATATATTTAAAAAAACATTATGGTTCATATAGTCAGCGGTTTACTGTTAGCTGTATAAAAGAATGAGGCAGCTTTTCATAAACTGATGTGGAAAGATCTAGAAACATCATTAAGCAAAGAAGCAAGCTGCAGATAATTATGTATAGTATGCTTCTAATTGTGTGATAATAAAGAGGATGACATATATACTCAAATTTGATTGTAAATGAATATTTAAAATGTCTAGAAATGATAAATACAAACCTAACAACAGTGGTTAACTGTTGGTAGAAGGGAAAGAAAGCCAGGCAAATGGAAGAGTGAAGAAAAGGATAAAGGGAGGGAAGGAAGGAGGGGGAGAATTGATTTTTTTAAAAGAAGAAGTATAAAATACACTTTAAGTAAAATAATACAGAGGACAGTATATTGAGAAACCCAACATTCTTCCAAAACCTCTGGAAATTTCTATGGTGCCCAAATATTTCCTAGTTGCCTTGGTCTTTGAGTTCTTGTTTCTGGTGATTTTTCTTTTTTCTTTGCTTTCTTTTCTTTTTCTTTCTTTTTTTTTTAAAAGGCCCTGCCATGGCTTCACCAGGTGCCTGTTTTTTTTTTTTTTCTTTAAATATATTTTATTCATTTTTTTCAGAGAGGAAGGGAGAGGGATAGAGAGTTAGAAACATCGATGAGAGAGAAACATCAGAAACATCGATCAGCTGCCTCCTGCACACTCCCTACTGGGGATGTGCCCGCAATCAAGGTACATGCCCTTGACTGGAATCGAACCCGGGACCCTTCAGTCTGCAGGCCCACGCTCTAGCCACTGAGCCAAACCAGTTAGGGCTTTTCTTTGCTTTCTTACCTCCCGTGTGGTGGTGTCCTTTTGCAGTCTTTTTTTTTTTTTTTTAATATACTTTTATTGATTTCAGAGAGGAAGGGAGAGGGAGAGGGAGAGCTAGAAACATCAATGATGAGAGAGAATCATTGATTGGCTGCCTAATTCACACCCCCTACTGGGGATTGACCCCACAACCCGGGCATGTGCCCTTGACTGGAATTGAACCTGGGACCCTTCAGTCTGCAGGCCAATGCTCTATCCACTGAGCCAAACTGGCTAGGACTCCCTTTGCAGTCTTATGTCACAGCTGTACATCATGGTGTTTTATTCGATTTCCAAAGCACCACCACAGGCTGTCTGTAGCACACCTTTACTCATGGGGGTACATTATAGTACATTATGGCCCAACAAACCACCTCAACTTGGATCCTGTTCTTTAAAAGTTCCTCAGCCACTCCCTCCTTATGACTGCCTCTCCACAAAGAGCCTTGAAGCTGGGTACTTGTCTCCTCTTTGACCTTCTCCCCTGTCCTCTGGTGTCACTCTCAAAATTTTCTGACTTTCTTAGGCAATGAATTTTGGCTCTTTTTGCCTCAGTCCATTCCAGAGGGCCTTAACCAACCATTAAGGATGTGTGTGTGTGTGTGTGTGTGTGTGTGTGTGTGTGTGAACTTTTTGTTTTGAAATGATTTTATACTTACACTACAGTTGCAAAAACAATCCCTAAAGTTCCTGTTTTCCCTAATGTTAACATCTTGCGCAACCATAGTGCATTTATCAAAATCAGGAAATTAACATCAGTAAAATATTATTAACTACATGACAGACTTTGTTTGGATTTCATCAGATTTTCTGTTACTGTCCTTTTTCTGTTCCAGGATCCAGCATTGCATTTAGTCATGTCTCCTTAAGTCTTCTCCAATCTGTGATAGTTCCTGTCTTTCCTTGTCCTCGTGACCTTCAAACTTTTGAAAAGTATAGTTATTTTGTAGAATGTCTCTTAGTTTAGATCTGTTTGGTGTTTTTCCCATGGTTAGATGGAGGGTATGCATTTTTATTCTTTTTAATTTTTAAAAAAATATTTTTATTGATTTCAGAGAGGAAGGGAGAGGGAGAGAGAGAGAGAAACATCAATGATGAGAGAGGATCATTGATTGGCTGCCTCCTGTATGCTTCCCACTGGGGATCGAGCCAGCAATCTGGGCATGCCCTGGAATCAAACCGTGACCTCTTGGTTCATAGATCGACACTCAACCACTGAGTCACACTGGCCTGGCTGCAGTGAAATAGTCAGGTGGTGATGACTTCAATCTACGGAGAGTCATTGATAAAAACAGTACCTCCTAAATATGTATTAACTTCATAAGCCTAATTTTTTGCACTAGATGCAATATTTGGAGCTAACATGCTATTGTTCCCCCTGACAGCATTTTCCTCCTATAAATCATCAGATTCATATCCCAAATATACACATCCTGTAACAGCCCTAGCTTTGGCCTCTTTCCAGGACACCAAGATATCACTGAGATGAAACAAAACTGTACCTGGAAAAATTGGGGGCGGAGAGACCCTATTCCTTCTTAATGATGAGGAAAAAATGTGGATTTTGTTCCTCTTTTATTCTGACAGTAAAAATTTAAAACCTTAAAAAAATTAACCATTTTAATACACTTTAATTGTTAGAACAGTTTTAGATTTACAGAAAAATCGAGCATATGGTACAGAGAATTCCTATACCCCTTTCCCTGCACTCAGTTTCCCCTATTATTATTATTTATATATTTTCATTGATTTCAGAGAGGAAGGGAGAGGGAGAGAGAGGTAGAAACATCAATAATGAGAGAGAATAATTGATTGGCTTCTTTCTGCACACCCCAGCCTGAGGATTGAGCCTGCTACCCGGGTATATGACCTGACCGGGAATTGAACCATGACCTCCTGGTTCATAGGTTGATGCTCATCCACTGAACCATGCCAGCTGGGTTAATAATAGTTTCCCCTATTTTTAAAAAAATATATATTTTATTGATTTTTTACAGAGAGGAAGAGAGAGGGATAGAGAGTTAGAAACATCGATAAGAGAGAAACATCGATCAGCTGCCTCTTGCAAACCTCCTACTGGGGATGTGCCCGCAACCAAGGTACATGCCCTTGGCCAGTCCGCAGGCTGACGCTCTAGCCACTGAGCCAAACTGGTTAGGGCAATAGTTTCCCTTATTAAAGTCCATAGTTTACACTAATGTTCCCTCTTTGTGAGTACTTTCTATGAGTTTTGACAAATGCAGAATATCATGTATCTACCATTATAGTATCACACAAAAATAGTTTCACTGCCCTAGAAATTTTATCCTCCACCTATTTATCCCTTCCTCCTTCCCACAAATTGCTGGCAACTACTTATTTTTTTACTATCTCTATAGTTTTCCTTTTCCAGAATGTCATATATTTGGAATCAGAGAGTATACAGTTTCTTCAGTGAAGCTTCTTTCACTTCACAATATGCATTTATGTTTCCTCCATGCCCTTTACAGCTTGATAGCATATTTCCTTTTATCACTGAACAATAATCATTTTTATGGATGTACCATAGGCTGTTTCTGCAGTTACTTATTTAAGGACATCTTAGTTGCTTTGGCAATTATGAATAAAGCTGCTGTAAATATTTGTGTACAGATTTTGTGTGGATATAATTGAGTATTTGTGTACAGTTGACAAATTGTCTTCCAAAGGGGCTGTACCATTTTACATTCTTACCAGCAATGAATGAGAGCTCCTGTTGCTTCACATCCTTACCAGCATTTGGTATTGTCAGTTTTTTCGATTTTAGCCATTCTAATAGGTGTGTAATGGGTACCATCTTAACCATTTATTTTTTTAATAAACATGTTTTTTTTAAAAAATATTTTTTATTGATTTCAGAGAGGAAGGGAGAGAAACAGAGATAGAAACATCAGTGATGAGAGAGAATCACGGATGGGCTGCCCCCTGCATCCCCCACACTGGGGATGGAGCCACAACCTGGGCATATGCCCTGACTGGGAATTGAACCGTGACCTCCTGGTTCATAGGTAGATGCTTAACCACTGAGCCACGCAGGCTGGGCCCATCTTAGCTGTTTTTAAGTGCACAGTTCAGTGGCATTAAGTACATTCACATCCATCCACAGGATTCTTTTATCTAGTAAAATAAAAAATCTACCTTTTAAACAATGACTTCATTCCCTCCGCCCTTCCGAACACCATTCTACTTTTTGTCTCTATGCATCTGGCTACTCAAGTCTTCATATAAGTGCATCATACCCTGTGTTCCCCTTTGTGTCTGGCTTCTTTAACAGCATCATGTCCTCGGGTACGTCCACATTGTTACTGATGGACACCTGGGTTCCTACCACACCTTAGCTATTGGGAATAATACTGCTCTGAACAGGGGTGTACACATATATTTGAGACTCTGCTTTCAATTCTTTTGAGTCTATACCCACAAGTGGAATTGCTGGATCATATAGTAATTCTATTTTACACTTTTTGAGGAACTGCTATACTGTTTTCTATAGCAGCCGTACCATCTATTCCCACCAACAGTGCACAAGGGTTCCAATTTCTCCACATTGCTGCTAACACCTATTTTCCTTTTTTAAAAATTGTTGTCATCCTAGAGTGCTGTTATATCATTGTTGTTTTGTTTAAGAGTACATTTACTTGGCTAGAGTCCTCACAACACCCACGCACACTTATTAACAATTCACGTAACTCGAGTTGTGTGGAATGTGGTAGAGAAACTAGACTTCATTATGAGCTCCCAGCACCGCAGATCTGGCATTTTTACTCAACAAAAAGATTCGGAAATTGGGGGGTGGGGCGTTGTAGGAGGCACGGGTTTGGGGAGATCGTCCAGTTTCTCCAAATCCAGACCAGAGGTTTTTCACGGTTTATTCTCAGATTGGAGCCATGGCCCAGGCCCGCAGGTCTCCTTCCGGCCGGCGCGGAAGAGCTGCACCGCGCGAGCCGGGAACCGTTCGGGCGC
>NW_005371933.1:737314-740362 GCF_000412655.1 Myotis brandtii | reverse complement strand
CCCGGGAGGGAGAGGTGAGGAGGCCTGGGCTCCGGGCCCTGAGGAAGGCCAGGTCCCCGGGTCGGTCCTGGAGAAAGTGTCGGATCTGCCTTCAGCCAGATGAGAGAGGCAGGGTTTTGAAGGGTTGGTCCCGAGGAGAGGCTGGCGGCCGGAGGCGAGCGTCCTTGCCAGCATCCTGGCTCTCCCCGCTTGAGGGTGGAAGCGGGTCCCCGACTGTTCGGAGGACCTGCAGGTGCTGGCGGGCTCGGCGCCGGGAGTGGGAATGGGATTGGGATTGGGAATGAGATGCCTTCAGCCAGATGAGAGAGGCAGGGTTTTGAAGGGTTGGTCCCGAGGAGAGGCTGGCGGCCGGAGGCGAGCGTCCTTGCCAGCATCCTGGCTCTCCCCGCTTGAGGGTGGAAGCGGGTCCCCGACTGTTCGGAGGACCTGCAGGTGCTGGCGGGCTCGGCGCCGGGAGTGGGAATGGGATTGGGATTGGGAATGAGAGTGGGAATGGGAATGGGAATGGGAATGGGTGGGGTAATGGGGATGGGGATGGGGATGGGAAAGGGAAAGAATGGTCTTATTAAATCATGTTGGGTCAAGTGGATAGCCATATGAAAATAAATTTTTACCCCTACTTCTCATTGTAAATAAAATTAATCCCAGGTGGACAGATGGTATTACAAATAAAATAACGGGCTCGCTGCCTGAACTGTGCCGTCGACGACTTTAGGACTCTGGCGGACGCCATGGAAGACTAGACCTCGTCCCCTCAGTGACGGGAAAGTCGGAACCTGCGGGGTGTGAACATGCCGATTCCCTTGGGTTCCCGATGAGGGGAAACTTCAGGCCCTTGCTGTTTGTTTGACCGCAGTGAGCGGAAGTCGGGATCCGGAGGTGTGCGTGCGTCTCCCCCCGGAGGAGCGCCGTTCGGGGCGGTGTACACGCGGGTCCAGGGGCCGGACTTCCAGCCCGCGGCGGGTGGGCGCTCGGGGCACCGGAGGGCAGTGTTTTGGGACCGCCCTGGCCAAGTGACGTTTCATGGAGGTGACATTTCCTTTGAGGTTTAATGAGCGACTTCATTTAGATTCATAAGTTGCGTTTGAAAAGTGAGCGTGTATGAGTGAGAGAGACTCAGGCACAGATTTCTAATATAGACGACTGCGCCCTTAGCCAAGTGGAAATAGGAGCGCGGTCACTACCAGCTCACTTGTGTTTTAACACAGACACATCAGGAAAGGTCGTTATTCTCGTTTCCTGTGTGAGTAAACAAGGCACGTAAGTACATGGCGATTTAGGGATACAGAGATAAAATAAGGGATTTAATTTTTGTTGATGTGAGAGTTGTGAAAGGAATGGACTGTGTATGGCTCTCGAATATAAACCTGGAACCATACCTAAGATATGTCTAAGAGAAAGTTTTGGCTTGTAATGTTTCTTTTCTTGGCTTAAGGAACAGGAGGGGTGCCCTACATAGAGCAATGATCAGTTACTGCAACTTGGACATTATAGTTTATATTACCAATCATTAGTAATTGGATATCCTCTTAAATTCACTTAAAAATATTTCAAATTCGAGAGGGTATAAAGAATAATTATGATGTATCCCCCACTCGGTTTAAGAAGTAAAACTTTAGCCAAAACCGGTTTGGCTCAGTGGATAGAGCGTCGGCCTGCGGACTGAAAGGTCCCAGGTTCGATTCCGGTCAAGGGCAT
The DNA here is from genome assembly GCF_000412655.1 of Myotis brandtii. Taxonomy (NCBI): domain Eukaryota; kingdom Metazoa; phylum Chordata; class Mammalia; order Chiroptera; family Vespertilionidae; genus Myotis; species Myotis brandtii. The sequence continues at coordinate 738,664 of NW_005371933.1, read as the reverse complement.
GTACCTGGGTTGCGGGCACATCCCCAGTAGGAGATGTGCAGGAGGCAGCTGATCAATGTTTCTCTCTCATCGATGTTTCTAACTCTCTCTCTCCCTTCCTCTCTGTAAAAAATCAATAAAACATATTAAAAAAAAAAAGAAATAAAACTTTACAAAGAGAGTTGAAGCCTCCTGTGTCCATTCTGGATTGTATTCCTCCAACCTTCCTCCTTCCATTAATATTATCTTTAATTTGGTTTTATCGTTTTCATACATATCTTCATGCTTTTTAGTATATGCTTGTAACTTTAAACAATATGCAGTACTGTTTTTTATGATTTTGAACTTTGAATAAGTGGTATTATAGTATATGTATTTGGATTTCTATAAAAAGCCATGTTAACAAGTCTTAAAAGTGTTTTCCATAAAAAGAGTAGTCTCACGGAATTTCATAATATCCGGAGGCTATGTTTGAGAAAAATAACATGTGCTAGAATTTGTTATAAGTGGTTGGGGAAATTGGACATATATGTATGTGCCTGTTCGTGAAGGGAAAAAAGTAGTTACTCTGATGGTAGATTACTAAAGGGCAGGTTTTTAGGTGCATAATATAAGTGTAAAGGTAGATGCATAGAACTGATTTGGGATGACTTTGTTGGGGCATTTGTTAATTAGAAAGGAATGGGATTGGATACAATTGCAGATGCCTATACATTGAGTATTGAATATATAAATAAAAATATATAGGCCCTGGCTGGTGTGGCTCAGTTGGTTGGAGCATCATCCTGTATAGTGAAAGGTTGCAGGGTTTGATTTCCTGTCAGGGCACATACCATGTGATCCTGGTTGGGGCATATGGGAAGGCAACCCATCAATGTTTCTCTCTCCCTCCCCGTCTGTCTACAATCATTAAGCATGCCCTCAGGTGAGGATTTAAAAAAATGTCCTATATAATAAAAGTCTAGTATGGAAATTGTCCCCTTGACCAGGAGTTTGACCAGGGGGCGGGGCCTGCTGGCCAACCTCCCTATCGGTGGCCCCTCCCCCCGGCTGGCTGGCTGGGCCCAGATCAGGGAGGGTGGGCCCAATCCCACCTGTGCACGAATTTGTGCACCGGGCCTCTAGTACACATATAAGAGTTATGGCAAACAAAATTCTGTAGCCTTTTTTAAATTTTTTTTATTGATTAAGATATTACATATGTGTCCTTATACCCACGTTACCCCCTCCCCCCTCCCCCCTGCTCATGCCCTCACCTCCCCGTTGTCCATGTCCATTGGTTAGACCTATATGCTTGCATGTAAGTCCTTTGGTTGATCTTTCCCCCTCACCCCCACCCTCCCCTACCTTCCCTCCAAGGCCCGACAGTCC
>NW_005371933.1:729420-735372 GCF_000412655.1 Myotis brandtii | reverse complement strand
GCTGGAGCCTCCGTACCTCTGCACTTTACTTTCGTAGCTCCTCTGAGTCTGTGTGCTCTTCTCTTTCCTTCTAGTTGTAGAATTTCCACTCAGCCAGCCTTCCTGTGGTTCTGGATGATGACCATTCTGTCTTTTAGTTGTATTTTTTGAAGTTGTCGGAGGCAGCAATTTCCGGTGTTTACCTATGCCGCCATCTTGGTTTCTCTCAAATTCTGTAGCCTTGACTAAATTACTTAACATTTCTGTTCCAGTTTTTCCTTTTGCCAAATGGGGATAATAATTGTACTGAATTTGAGGATTAAGTGTTTATAAAGTGCTTAGGACACTGTTTAATGTTCAAAAAGTTCAAAAAAATGTACCTCTTGTTTACTTGTAAATCTCTGTAAATATTCTTATTTTTTTGTTCTTTTTTTACTTAAAACCTGCTAAATTTTTTCAACTTAACTCCAAATTTAAACTTCTTATGATTTTTTCCTGATTTACCAGCTTTTGCTACCCTACAGAATTCATCTAGTTTTTACTTTTATATAAGAATAAATTATTGCCCTAGCTCGTTTAGCTCAGTGGATAGAGCTTCGGCCTACGGACTGAAGGGTCCTGGGTTCAGTTCTGGTCAAGGGCACATGCCCAGGTTTTGGGTTCAATCCCCATTGTGGGGTGTGCAGGAGGCAGCTGATCAGTGATTCTTTAATCATTGATGTTTCTATCTCTCTCTCCCTCTCCTTTTTAAAAATATATATATTAAAAAAAAAGAATAAAGTATTGTTGTCCTGGCCACTGAGGCTCGGTTGGTTGTAATCCCATGCACCTAAAGGTTGCCAGTTCCGATGATTCCTCTTCAGGGCCTATGCCTGGGATGCCGGCTTGATCATGGGGGGTGGGGGGTGGGGAAGGGCATGCAGGAGGTAGTTGATTGATGTTCTGCTCTCATATCCATGTTTATGTTTCTCCCTGCCCCTTCTTCTCTTTCTAAAAACCAATAGAATTCTTAAAAAGATGAATAAAGTATTGTTAATTTGTTCAGTATTTTCTTATTCATTTAATTATTGCTGGTGGTGTTTTTCTGTTCTTGAAATAGCTCTCCATATATATACTTAAAAATATATTTTTATTGATTTCAGAGAGGGAGGGAGAGGAAGAGAGAGATAAAAAACATCCATGATGAAAGAGAATCATTGATCGGCTGCCTCCTGCATGCCCCACAATGGGGATCGAGCCTGCAACCTGGGCATTTGCCCTTGACCGGAATTGAACCCGGGACCCTTCAATCCGCAGGCCGATGCTCTATCCACTGAGCCAAACCAGCTAGGGCTGTTTTTTGTTTTTATAGTTTTTTGAGAGCATGTGGCGAGAGAAAGGGCTTTTAGGTAGTTCTGAATTTTGAACTTTAGCTCACTAACTCACTATCTAAACTTCATGAACTTCTGATTCCTCATTTGTAAATTAAGATTAATATTTCATAGGGTGGTTGTGAAGACTGTGGTAAACATTTAAAGTATCTAACAGTTCTTGTATCTACTTGGTATAGTAGGTACACAATGAATGCTAATTCTCTTAAGTCTCATAGGTGCTTAATATTAACATGCTCATTATTTATTACTTTAAAAAATGTTCATTGACTTAGTGTTTATATACAAAGGTTAATAGATATCATTCAAATGTAGAAGGAAATATAAATGTTGGTAAATATATTTCAGTGTATTGGTGTAGCTAAATGTCAGAATGAAGTTTAGTCTATTCTGTATATAGATTGCTCGTGTAGTATACGTATATAAGTAAATGAAGACGTGTATATTAATCAATGGATATTGTAATACAGTATATGTGTAAGAGAAATTCATGTCTTTTCAGTTTTTTAAGTGGGTTCCAGATCTTGTCACAGTGAAAAAGCAGAACTCCAAAGCTGCTTATTGTTTTTAGCTAAATACTCTGATTTTACATTTCTTTATGAATTTCTCCCTTTATCCTTTTCCTAGATCAGGTTGGGGAACGTTTTTTCTGCCAAGGGTCATTTGGATATTTATACATCATTCACTTAATATAATTCACTTAATATAAATTTATGTTGCTATGAAAAAAGCTACTAGATTTATTTCAAGTCCCGCCTATGGTTGCCTTGGCAAGGCCAGACCAAATGATTTCCTGGGTGGCCCACAGGCCAGGCGTTCCCTACCCCTGTCCTAAATAGGCATTGACTTTGATTTGATTTGAAAAGTTTGTACAGTGATCATAAATGAGAAAAAGATCATAATATTCCAGTTGTAGCAAAGTCCAGATTGAGAGAATTCTTACTGATAGATTGTCTGATGTAACAACTTCTTGTTTAGACTTAAAGCCCAGAGCTGCCTGCTCTAGAAGTCTTAGAATATAGAAAACTAACCAGGTTAAACTGCATAGTCCTCAAGAACTGTATATGGATTGTTCGTGTAGTATATGTATATAAGTAAATGAAGACATGTATATTAATCAATGAATTATGGAGTTTTATGGATAAAAATCATACTTACCACTGTGTTAGAGTTAGAAAATATTTTTCTTACTACTGAATTGGCATGTATTCATGCATTAATTTGGATAAAATGTAAAATTTTCTGTATGTCTCTGCTTTGGAAATTATAAATGATTCAAACCACTTCCTGTTTTCTGACTAACTTGGTACATGCAGCCTTCCTAGTCTCAATTATTCTTCTATGAAAGATAATAAACACAGTATAAATTGGAATTTTAATAGCCCCAGAAGATAATTGCCTTTATATGAGTTCTTTATAAAAAGTAAATTCAGCAAATCTCTTTGTGGGCTATGAGTACATACATTGGTTCTATTTCAGCTGACTGACTTCAGTAATGCTACATGATGCTCTATCTTCTGTCAAAGATTTGCTTTAGCAAAACATTTTTTTATAATGAATGAGTGGATTTATATAAGATTTTATTGTGTTTTTTAAAATTGATTTTTATTTTAAATAAAAAATATTTTTATTTATTTCAGAGAGGAAGGAAGAAGGAGAGAGAGATAGAAACATCAATGATGAGAGAGAATTATTGATCAGCTGCCTTCTGCATGCCCTACACTGGGGATCACGCTTGTAACTGGGCCATGTGCCCTTCTCGGGAATCGAATCGTGATCTCCTGGTTCAGAGGTCATTGCTCAACCACTGAGCCACACCTTTAAATTGATTTCTAGAGAGAGAGTAAGGGAGAGGGAGAGAGAGAAATACATCTGTGTGAGAGTGAAACATTAATCGGCTGTCTGCTGCACACCCACTACTGGGAATCGAGCCTGCAATCGGGCATGTGCCTGACCTGATATTGAACTCACCACCATCTGGTATACAGAAGAATGCTCCAGCTAACTGAGGCACACCAGCCATGGCCATAATATATTTTTCTAAGAAGTCAATGGTAGGGACCATTGTAGGTTATGACATGGTCAGATTCATTTTTAGAACGCATTGCAGCTAATGCCCAGTTGTGAGAAGTGATGAGAGTATCATTAAGTTAGTTTGAGAGTTAGGAACAACATAATTTGGTGAATGTGGGGATGAGAGACATTGATGAAAATTATTCATACTTAGGTTCCTACTTTGAGTAATGAATGGCGTTTATTAACCCAAATAGGCAATACAGTAGTCCCTCTTATTTATGGTTGTGCTTTGCATGGTTTCAGGTACCCGTGCGGTTAGCTATGATCTGAAAATACTAAATGGAAAATTTCAGAAGTTAAGAATGCATAAGTTTTAAAGTGTGCCTTGTTATGAGTAGCATGCTGAAACCTCAAGCTGTCCCTCTCCATCTCGCTCTGGATGGTAATCATCCGTTTGTCTTATATATTGATATTGTATATGCTATCCATCCGTTAGGTAGGTAGTAGCCATCTGGGTTATCAGATCAACTGTCACAGTATTGCAGTGCTTGTGTTCAAGTAACCCTTATTTTACTTAATGGCTCCAAAGAGTAGTGATGCTGGCAATTTGGTTATGCCAAAGAAGCTATAAAGTGAAAAGGTGGAAATTCTCAAGTTAAGGAAAGAAATAATCCTATGCTAAACTTGTTAAGATCTATAGTAAGACTGAATCTTCTATCTGAAGTTGTGAAGAAGGAAAAAGAAATTTGTGCTAGTTTGCTGAAAGAGACACCACATTCACATAACTTTTATTACACTATTTTGTTATAATTCTATTTTATTATTAGTTATTGTTGCTAATTTCTTTCTGTGCCTAATTTACAAATTATACTTTATTATAGGTTTGTAGGCATAGAAAAAGATAGTATATTTAGGGTTAGGTACTATCTATGCTTTCAGGCATCCACTGGGGGTCTTGGGATGTATTCCCATACATAAGGGGTGGGGGAACTACTGTACAAGGAAGTGTGGTGAGTAGCTTTTGTTGGAAAAAGCAAGAGGGAGATAGTGATTTCAGTTGTGTTAATTTTGGAGGGCATTCAAGTAGAGATATCCAGAAGGTATTTGGAAATTCAGGGTTGAAGTTTGAAAATTTGGGAATCCAGATTTGGAAGGCATTGGCATTTATAGAGAAAGCTTAGTCTTATGGTTAAGAATATTGGCTCTGGAGCAACACGGAGTTCCAGTCTGTGACTCACCACTTAGTAGCTGTGCCCATAGGCAAGATGCTTAACCCAGTGGTTCTCAACCTTCTGGCCCTTTAATACAGTTCCTCATGTTGTGACCCAACCATAAAATTATTTTCGTTGCTACTTGATCCTACTGTTATGAATTGTAATGTAAATATCTGATATGCAGGATGGTCTTAGGCGACCCCTGTGAAAGGGTCGTTCAACCGCCAAAGGGGTTGCGACCCACAGGTTGAGAACCGCTGGCTTAATCTCTCTCTGTACAGTGGGGCCTTGACTTACGAGTTTAATTCGTTCTGAGACCGAGCTCGTTAAGGAGCTCGTTAATGAGCTCGTTAACTCAAATTACTCTATCAACTCAATGCAAAAAATCGGCCAAGAGACAGCTGGTATCTCAAAAAAACTCGTTAGTGGGGACACTCGTAAGTCAAGGCCCTACTGTACTTCATAATTAATACCTAACTCAGTGGGTTATTGGAAAGATTAAGTAAACTGATATGTGTAGACACTGCTTGAATCATCCACCAAAGCACTCAGTAAATGGTACTTTTTGTCTTGGTACTTTAAAAAAAATGTATATTTTTATTGATTTCTGAGAGGAAGGGAGAGGGAGAGAGATAGAACATCAGTGATGAGAGAATCATTGATCGGCTGCCTCCTGCACGCTCTCTACTGGGGATTGAGCCCACGAATTGGGCATGTGCCCTTAACCAGAATGGAACCCGAGACCCTTTAGTCCGCAGGCCAACGCTCTACCCACTGAGGCAAACCAGCTAGGGCTTGGTACCTTTTTTTTTTTTTTAAAAAGACTTCATTTAAAAAATATATTTTTAATGATTTCAGAGAGGAAGGGAGAGGGAGAGGGAGATGGAAACATCACTGATGAGAATCAGTGATTGGCTGCCTCCTACACACCCACTTCTGGGGATCAAGCTGGAAACCTGGGCTTGTGTCCTTGACTGGAATCAAACCCAGGACCCTTCAACTGAAGGCCCATGCTCTATCCACGGCCAAAACAGCTAGGACAATCTTGGTGCTTTATATTTATACCAGAGGCCCTGTGAACAGATTTGTGCACTGGTGGGGTCCCTTGGCCTGGCCTGCGGGGATCAGGCCGAAACCAGCTCTCTGTCATCCCTTGAGGGGTCTTGGATTGCAAGAGGGCGCAGGCCAGGCCCAGGGACCGCACCTATCCTCCAGTCCTATCCTATATAATAAAGAGGGAATATGCAAATTAACCCTCTACAACACCATCACAAGATGGCGGCGTGCACAGTAGGGGCGGGGCCAGCTGCTTCATGTGCCTGCCGCTGGGGTTCCTGCAGGCACGCCAGGGAGGCAGGGCGCCTCCTTGCAGC
>NW_005371933.1:728719-729275 GCF_000412655.1 Myotis brandtii | reverse complement strand
GTGCGGCTTCCTTAAGGGTTCCTGCGGCCCCGTGGGGGTCCCGGCGGCCGTTTTTGTGTGACTTCTGCCGAGGTTTTCGTGGCCCCATGTGCGCGGCCCGGAGGCGGGGCATCGGGGCGGCACTCCAGGACTTGGGGCCATCCCATGGCGTGCCGGCCATGTGGGGCCGGATTCTGGGACTCAGGGCGGTCCCATGGTGCAGGGGTGTGTGGGGGAGGGGTCCCGGGTCTTGCACGAATTCCCACGATGGGTCACTACTCTAATAAAAGACAAACATGCAAATTGACCGTACGTTCGCTACACCTTAAACCACACCCACCAGCCAGTCAGAGCGACTATATGCAAATTAACCCAACCAAGATGATGGCCGGCAGCCACAGAGCTGGAGCGAGCAGGAGGCTTGGTTGCTCCAGTGATGGAGGAAGCCAAGCTTCCCGCCTGCCGAGGCCTGCTCTGAGCTCCACTGAAGGCAAAAAAGTTTCAATTATAGAAGGTAAATAAATCCCATAATTAAAAAAGAAAAGAAAAAAAGGAGAGGCTGGGAGCTTCCGTCGCC
>NW_005371933.1:724603-728184 GCF_000412655.1 Myotis brandtii | reverse complement strand
CAAGTGGACATCCCCCGAGGGCTGCCGGGCTGCCAGAGGGATGTCTGATTGCCATCTTAGGCCCAATCCCCCGGGGAGCGGGCCTAAGCCAGCAGGTGGTCATCCCCTGAGGGGTCCCAGACTGCGAGAGGGCACAGGCTGGGCTGAGGGGCCCCCCTCCCCCCCCAAGTGCACAAATTTTTGTGCACCGGGCCTCTAGTTCTATATAATAAAAGACTAATATGCAAATCGACTGAACAGTGGAATGACTGGTCGCTATGATGTGCATTGACCACCAGGGGGCAAACACTCAATGCAGAATCTGCCCCCTGGAGGTCAGTGTGATCCCACAGGGGGAGCACTGCTTAGCCAGAAACCGGGCTCATGGCTGGTGAGCGTAGCAGTGGTGTTGGGAGCCTCTCCTTCCTCCACGGCAGCACTAAGGATGTCTGATTGCCAGCTTAGGCCCGCTCCCCAAGGGACCCCCTTGAGTGCAGGAATCTCGTGTACCGGGCCTCTAGTATGTATATAAGATCTTTGGTTTATCTCTCCCCGCCCTCCCCCCTCTCCCCTTTCCTCTGCAGTTCATCATTTTGTTCCATGTTTCCATGTCTGTGGTTTCCGCTCCTTCATTGAGCCTCTGCCCCCTGGTGGTCAGTGCGCATCATAGCTACCGGTCGGTCGGTCGGTCGGTCGATTAGGCTTTTATATATATAGACTAGAGGCCCGGTGCACGAAAATTGGTGCATTGTGTGGGGGGGTCCCTCAACCCAGCCTGCCCCCTCTCACAGTCCAGGAGCCCTCAGGGGATGTCCTACTGATGGCTTAGGCCCGCTCCCCGCTAAGCTGCAGTCTGGCCTCCCTCTGCAGGAGGCGACCAGGCTGATCAGGTGAAGGCGCCACCGCCATCACCCCGATGCTGCCGCCACTGCTGGCTGCTGCAGCTCCCGGCCCTCAGCCCTCGCTTCTTAGGGCTGGCCCTGGCCCCGGCCCACTGATGGGGGCGGGGCTATCTGGGGCCAGGACAGCTGGGGGAGGGGCTGTGGGAGGTTGAGGCACCGCTGTCACACCCTGTCCAGCCTCTGCGATGGCTCTGGGACCGAGGCTCCGTGGCCTCTCCCGCCGCTGCCTCTGCAGAAGGAGGGGCCGCGGTGCGGGTGGTGGGACTGGACTGGGGCCCGCAGCGCCATGGCTTCTCCTGCTGCCACCTCTGGGAAAGGGGCGGCGCCCCCGGACCGGCCCGCACAGCCGGCCCTCTGCCCTCGCATCTGCGGCTTTGTCTGGAAGGACATCCGGAAGACGTCTGGTCTAATTAGCATATTACCCTTTTATTAGTATAGTTAGTATATTAGTTCAGTTCAACAAAGTGTCATTTGCGGTAATAAGATGAATTTGGAATCCAGTCCTACCGCCAAATTAAAAAAGCTTTCTATAAGAGATGACATATCAGCTGAGACTTGAAAGAAAATGAGTTAGAGCAGTGGTTCTCAACCTTGGCTGCACATTAGAATCACCTGGGAATCTTTTAAAATCCTGATTTCTGGGCCTCATCCTCCGGAAATTCTGTTTCTTTGTTACTAATGTTGTGGCCTTACCCCATAACAAAGAAACAGAATTTCATCTCGGATGATGAGGCCCAGAAATCAGGATTTTAAAAAGATTCCCAGATGATTCTAATGTGCAGCCAAGGTTGAGAACCACTGAGTTAGAAGGAACAGCATGAACAAGAGTACACAGGTAGGAAGTTGGTAATATTTGTTACAAGCAGTTTGGCATTAGAATACAAAGCATCCAGAAAGGACTGATCAGAGAGCCTGAGGATCTTAGACTTGTCCCTCCTGGGCTATGCTTCTCATATTTTTAAGTAGTACAAGAACTCCCAGTTTAAGGTAAAAAAAAGTCTAGGGCCTTATTATGATTAGGAGCTACATGTTTAGTATCAGTTAATGCTCAATTCCCTTCTGACTGGTTTAGCTTTTAGATTTTTATGGGAACAAGTTAGTTAACACTTTTCTATCTGTCCTCCAATTTCAAAAATATTTTTGCTGTCGTATTCTCACTTGTTCCTTTTTTCTTTGTGGGCTTGGTAAGGCCCTCTTTATCTCTTCACTGTCTTTGCAGTGGGAGCTTGGGAGGGAGCCGAGGTAAGTGTGAGTGTATTACTATATCCTTGTTGTTTAACTGGCAGTTTGTAGTTGTAATTGTACTTAAGTTGTTGTGCGTTTGTTACTCTCTACTTAGGAATGTTAGCTATAACTGTAGCTAGAATGTAAACAATACGTGATTTCTGTAATGTAGTATGTAGGAACAGTGGGGAGATGGGTGGGAGGTACCTCTCTCATATGTGTATTGTACTGCTCATGACCTTATGCCTTTTGGTGCCTTTGGCAAGACACTTCTCTGACTTACTATCTTTTTTTTTTTTTCCTTAAAAATGTTTTCATTGATTTTAGAGAGGGAAAGAGCTACAAACATTGATGAGAGAGAAACATCAACATCGATTGGCTGCCTCCTGCATGCCCCCTTACCCCTCAACGGGGAATTGAGTCCACAATTTGGGCCTGTGGCCTGACTGGGAATTGAACAAGTGATCTCTTGGTGCATGGGTCAAGGCTCAACCACTGAGCAACCCCAGCTGGGCCTGACTTACTATCTTTAAGTGGGCTAGTAATTCTTGCCCAGATTACTTTATTACCTGATAAGATAATGAATGGAGAAATTCTTTGTAACCTGTAGAACTTTAAAAATGTGAGGTATACAACAAAGTTAAGATAAACTCTTTGGGTATGGAAGAGGAGATAAGAGAGGTACAAATAATACAAAGAAGGAAGTATAGAGAGGAGATAATGATGTACAAATAGCAAAGAGAATAAAGTAATTGCTATATAAAAGAGTTTGTGACAAGGGCAGGGCTCCTAAAAAGAAGTAGTGTGGTCTAGTTTGAGTGTGTCAAATCAGGGCTGTATTTTAGAGGACATAAATATTATGCTTTTTAGAGGAAATGATAGAAATGTTTTAGTGAGGCAGATAGGAATCCCTTCTTTGAGATTTGTTGTGGGCGCCAGGAATTTAAATCTTTGTGATTTGTTTCTTTACTTTTACTTTGATTTATGAAGTAGGAAAGAGAGAAATAGGACGGGGGAGATGGCAAAGGGCAGTGGTTCTCAGCCTTGGTTGCTCATTAGAATCCTCAAGGGAGCTTTTAAAAAATACTCTGGGCCCCAGTAGTCTGGCTTAAGTGGTCTGGAGTGCAGCCCAGGCATACTTTTTTTTTTTTTTTTAAAGCATGCCAGGTGATTCTAATGTGCAGCTAAGTTTAGAGGTTCAAACTAACTAGGACCTCAGACAAGCATGTTTATTTGATATGCCTGGGATAAATGAGAAACAGGTTTCATTTGAACTGAATAATTACTATTTTGTCTTAATTTTTTTTGTAAGAAAAACCTTCCAGATTGGTTTGTCTGCTAATAAAAACCTATCTCATTATATTTTTAAATTGTATTTAGTTAATATATAATGAAATAGTGCATGAAAGAGCAGGGATATTTCAAGGACCCAATTTCTGTTACTTTCTATTTTTTCTTTTTCTACTGTAATTCAGT
>NW_005371933.1:712728-724532 GCF_000412655.1 Myotis brandtii | reverse complement strand
CCTCCCTCCCTTGTTTCCTTCCTTTTTTGAGCTACAGACTACTCTGGTACTTTTTCACCAAAATGCCACTACAGCTTAGGACAGTGACTGTATACTGGCAGAAGAGGAGGTAAAAAGGGGCAAGGAGTGTAGAGATGGCCGGGATCATCTGTTCCAGATCACTAGTTTCATACCTAAAACATCTAGGTGTTACATGTGTACTAAAATAATTGTGAGAATATTGCATTTTGCCACATTTTAGTTTAGTTTCAATATATTAAAAAGTTCTTCAAAACTAGAAAATACCTTTGAGACAGCATAAATGGACCTGGAGATTATTATACTAAGTGAAGCAAGCCAGTCAGAGAAAGACAAATATCATATGACCTCAAATATCACTTATATGTGTAATCTAACGAACAAAATAAACTGAGGAACAAAATAGGTCCAGAGACATGGAAGTATGGAACAGACTGGCAGATCTCAGAGGGAAGGGGAGAGATTAACCAAATAATTTATATGAATATATGCATAGCCCATGGACATAGACAATAGTGCGGTAAAAGCCTGGCGTGGGGTGGGAACCAGGTTGAGGGGCGAAAGGGGGTAAAAGGGACATCCATAATATTCTCGACAGTGAAAACCCCCACTATATATAGAAAATAAGTCATTTATTAAAAAAGACTTACTTTGTGTCAAGTACTGGCGATACAGCAGTTAGTCTTTGCTTTCCTAGAGCTCATGGTTTAGTGCAGCGGTTCTCAACCTGTGGGTCGCGACCCCTTTGGGGGTCCAACGACCCTTTCACAGGGGTCGTCTAAAGCCATCGGAAAACACATATATAATTACATATTGTTTTTGTGATGAATCACTATGCTTTAATTATGTTCAATTTGTAACAATGAAAATACATCCTGCATATCAGATATTTACATTACGATTCATAACAGTAGCAAAATTACAGTTATGAAGTAGCAATGAAAATAATTTTATGGTTGGGGGTCACCACAACATGAGGAACTGTATTAAAGGGTCGCGGCATTAGGAAGGTTGAGAACCACTGGTTTAGTGGGAAGAGATGTATTACACCCTCCCCCCTCCCCGACACACAATGTCAGGTGGTAATAAATACCATAAGAAATTAGAACTGGATTAGAGATAGACTCACAGATAGAGAGAAGGCTGACAGCTGTGGGAGGTGGGTGGAGGGATTGAGCAAAAAAAAACTCATGGGCCAGAACCGGTTTGGCTCAGTGGATAGAGCGTCGGCCTGTGGATTCAAGGGTCCCGGGTTCGATTCTGGTCAGGGGCATGTACCTTGGTTGCGGGCACATCCCCAGTGGGGGGCGTGCGGGAGGCAGCTGATCAATGTTTCTCTCTCATTGATGTTTCTGGCTCTCTATCCCTCTCCCTTCCTCTCTGTAAAAAATCAATAAAATAGATTAAAAAAAACCAAAAAAAAAACCTCATGGACAGGGACAGCAGTGGTAATTGGGGGAGAGGGAGATGGGTAGAAGTGGAGGAGGGGTTGGGAGGGGATAAATGGTGATGGAAATAAATAAATGAATGAATAAATAGCTATTTAAAAACAAAAACAAAAAGAATAGTGAGGAGGTTAGGCTTAATGTTTTGTCAAGTGAATGTGGCTGAGGAAGTGAGGAAAAGAAAGTTTATTATGATAATGATCAGAGCTGGATATGGAGAAAAGCGAGAGTCAGGTAAGGACATAAAACAATGTTGTTCAATGAATTGGGCGGTCAGAGAATAGTAGGAGTTTGGGAATTGGAGTGGCCAAGTGAGCAGTGCTCTACACAGATTAAGTGTGACCATGGGAAGAAGGTGCTTGACATGAGGCTGAAGGTAAGATCAATGGAGGTGAGCAGTTAAGGAACAGAGAGACTAGTACCTTGGGTCTTCTTTGTGGGTATTGAAATTAACAACATGGTTGTAAAACAGTGATTCGAGTGCTAAAATCTTCACAAAATTATAATCTTCAGAACACTGCAACAAAGAGTGAAATAACACATATTAGAGCTCATTAACAGCTTCAAAAAAACAGGGAGTTAAGTAGAAGGGAGGTATAATGTCAATAAGGAGTAAGCGATACCCAACCCATTTCCAAGACTGAAATAGGTGCTGTGTGAGCAGAAAACAGCCACCCCTGAGAAGGCTGCAGATGTCATTTTGAGCAAGAAGTGGGTGGGGATAGAAAAAGCCCCTTAGGGATTTCAGGCCACATAGTGAGGGATGACCTAGAGGTCTTGCGCTTCTTCTGAGGTCTGAAGTAAAAAGAGATGCAGAGCATGATAAAGTTCTGTGTTCTCTGTAGGGGAGGTCAAAATTCAGTTCTAACCATTCCCTACTTCTCAGATGCTGAGAATCAGTCTTGCAAGGAGCATGATGCACTCCTTTGCGGGGTGTGTGTGTGGGGGTGAGGGTGTGTTGGGGGCGTGTGGAGGTGTGGGGGGATGTGGGGATTGGGGGGCGAGGGAGTAGACTGCTATGATTTCCTGCATCATAGCAGCCAAATATCCCAAACCCACTTTGTTCATTGTGAGTCTGTCTTGACGATAGACCTAGTCATATGGTCATTCATTCATTTATTCATTCAGGGGCTAATATATTCCTCCACATATACATATATATTACTTTTGTTTTATTGAATGTAAGTTGCATATATCATACCCCTCTACCCCTTACTATTTTTGTTTATTTCTAGGAACAGTGATAATTCTCTTTTATAACAGCAATGGTAGTTACCAAGTTGATAATTTCACGTTGATACCTTTATCTGATCTACAGTATATATTTCAGTATAATCAGTTCTTATAATGATAATGTTCTTTAGAGCAATTTTTTTTTCCAGTCCAGGACTCTATATTGTATTTAGTTGCCATGTAAACATTTATCTTGAATGGACTATTGGTCTTAAAATCTTAAGTGTTGAATTTTTGTTCTTTTCACAGCTAAACCAGGTGGACAGGTGAAATGTCAGTATATTTCTGCTGTGGATAAAGTTATATTTGTGGATGACTATGCAGTAGGATGTAGGAAGGACCTTAATGGAATCTTGTTGTTAGACACAGCTCTGCAAACTCCAGTTTCAAAGCAGGATGATGTGGTTCAGCTTGAATTACCTGTTACAGAGGTAAGTTAAAATAAGTATCAATATATTTTTCTACTTAATGTAACCTCAGACCTATTAGCTGTTAAATGAAATTGGGTTGTCCAATAAGAATAAAGAGTTAACTTACTGATCACAACTTTATTTAAATAAGTGTTTTTCCTGTGCATAATTAATGCTTGTTGAAGTGGTATTTAAGTGTGAACTGTACAGATTAAACTGCTGTAAGAGAGACCTCAAAATATAATGCCTTAAACAGGATAATTTCTTTCCAGTAACAGTACAGGGCTAAGTGTAGAGGCACCTTTGCTTACCTCAGTTCTTATAGCTTTCATCTTGTGAGTGTAAGACAACTGCTCCAAGTGTCATTATTTCCCAGTCATAAGGACTAGGAGGACAAAGGCCAGGAGAGCACAGTGTGACACGACCTTCCATCCTTACTTTTCTTCCACCTTTCCTGTGTTTCTCTCTCCCCCCCTCTTCCCTCTCTGTCTCTTTCTCCTTCTTTGTTCTTGAGCTCTTTCACAAAGTCTCTTACATACACCTTTTTTATATTTCCCCCTTTGGCCAGAATTTAGTCACATGACCATATCAGGCTAAGAAGCTTGGGAAAGATGTAGTTTATTTTTTTAAGTATTAAAAAAGGGGAGGCATAAATATTAATGGACAACCAGTAAGGAATATGCTATGTATCGTATTGCTTAAAAATCCCAGTTTAGAATTTCAGCTATATGCATTTTTCTGTAGTGTTACTATTCATTACTTAATTTGTAAGTATATCCAACTTAAACTTTTTTAAAAAACCTATTTTTATTTATTTATTTTATTTATATATTTTTATTGATTTCAGAGAGGAAGGGAGAGGGAGAGAGAAATAGAAACATCAATGATAAGAGAGATTCATGGATTGGTTGCCTTGAGCCTGCAACCCGGGCATGTGCCCTTCACTGGAATCGAACCTGGGACCCTTCAGTTTGCAGGCCGATGCTCTATCCACTGAGCCAAACCAGTTAGGGCTTAAACTTTTTTGTGTGCCTTGATGTTCATGTCATGTAATTTAAAAATACCTTTTAAAAATTTTTGTAATTTAAATGATCTTAAATCTATCTATCTATCTATCTATCTATCTACCTATCTATCTATCTATCTATATATATATATAAAAGCCTAAGCAACCGTTAGGACTGGTCGACCAAATGACCTGTTGACCGGTTGCTATGATGCGCATTGACCACCAGGGGAAGATGCTCAATGCAGGAGCTGCCCCCTCGTGCTCAGTGTGCTCCCATAGCCAATCTCCTGCAGCCAGCCAACCTCCCGTGTTCCCTCCCCCTGGACTGGGTGAGACGGCCCCGATTGGCTCCGATCACCGGCCAGGCTGAGGGACCCCACCTGTGCACAAATTTGTGCACCGGGCCTCTAGTAGAATATAAAAGAATATAATCCTGTGCTCCCTAAAAAAAGTGAGATATTTATTTATTTATTTATTTATTTATTTTAAATTGATTTCAGAGAGGAAGGGAGAGGGAGAGAGAGATGGAAACATCCATGATGAGAAAGAATCATTGATCAGCTGCCTCCTGCATGCCCCCTACTGAGGATTGAGCCTGCAACTCAGGGATGTGCCCTGACCAGGAATTGAACCGTGACCTCCTGTTTCATAGGTCAAGACTCAACCACTGAGCCACACCAGTCTGACAGTATAGTATACTTTCTATTTAGGACATGAAAAATGTCAAAGTGTTAGGTGTTTTTATTCTTTCTAGGTGGCATTTAAAAAAAATCAGCATATATCCACTTAGATTTCACACTTAGTGTCATAGCACAGTTTTCTATTATATGTTTCTTTTTTCTTCTATTATATTTTAATATTGAAATCATGTGGCTGGAAGTTAGAATTCTGAAAACAGAATACCCATCTTTTATTAGAATATCTGGCTATGGGGGCATGTCTAAAATCTTTGAACAGAGAATTAATTAGTTCTAGTTGTTTTGAATATATTTTCCCTCCTAATTTAAGGAATTTAGATCAAGTGATATCTTAATAAAGTTGATGCCTTAATAAAGGATTTATAGTATTTTTATAATGGAAGATGGCATCATACTGTTCAAGTTTAAAAAAAAACATACTGCAGAATCACAATACAATATTTGAATATTTATATTAAATAGACCCCCTAGTCAGTATTTTTCCAACTACACTGACTGAAATGCTAGGTATATAGCTAGGTCTTTTATCACCTCCTGGGCCTTGCTGGCTCTTAACATTTATTGCTGGATTTCTCTCTTTTTACCTAAATAATTACAACTCTGTTATTCACATAATATATTATTTGTAGACCATCCAACACTCCAGGCATCCTTTACTGCATCACATTAGTTTGTTGCTCTCTTTTTTTTTTTTTAAATATATTTTATTGATTTTTTTTTTTACAGAGAGGAAGGGAGAGAGATAGAGAGTTAGAAACATCGATGAGAGAGAAACATCGATCAGCTGCCTCCTGCACATCTCCTACTGGGGATGTGCCCGCAACCCAGGTACATGCCCTTGACCGGAATCGAACCTGCGACCTTTCAGTCCGCAGGCTGACGCTCTATCCACTGAGCCAAACCGGTTTCGGCAGTTTGTTGCTCTCTTAACTGAAGTATGGGGTCCTATGTTTGGTTGGATCAGAGTAGATGTATTCTTTTCCATATATCAACCATATATTTCTGTTAAGGTAGTTCATATTGAATATATGCATAACAATTCAAAGGGCTTTTTAAAATATATCCTGGTAACCTAATGAATGAATGCCTTCTCTGATGGTTTTGCATAGTTTGAATATTTAAAATTCTTTGAAGGACTATACATTTATGTCTTCAAAATTTTACCTCTATTATTTCTGTTCATGGTTTTAGCTTGCCACGTTTTTTTGTGTGTTTGTTTTAACTTGCTTTGGTTTATGATAGCTTCTGTGTATTGAAACTTTTCCTGTGTGGTAATACACTGAATTCATGTCGCGTAATTTTGCAGTAGCCCTTTCAAATCATTTAAGTTTGTTAAGAAAAGTAAAAGTAGGCAAGCTTCGGTATAGTAACTGTTAGAATCATTACAAATTCAATTATTTGAATGAGAATTTAAACTTAACGTTTTTTGTTTTATTTTCTGTGGTCATCTTTTTCATTTAGGCACAGCAGCTCTTATCAGCATGCTTAGAAAAGGTAGATATTTCTAGTACGGAGGGTTATGATATGTTCATCACACAGCTTAAAGATGGTTTAAAAAATACATCTCATGAGACTGCAGCAAACCACAAAGTTGCTAAGGTAAGAAAATTAAAAAAAAATACTTTGGAGTTATAATAGAAAAAAAACCTTATACTTTCACTTTTCTTTCTTTTTTTGTTTTCTATACTTTCACTTTTCTGTTCTCCCTTTACCCTCACCCGCATAGATTCTATATTTTTCTCTTTTTAAAACAATGTGCTTATAAGTCATCTTAAATTTGAAACTATTTTTACTTAAGTTTGACTTCAGTTTGTGGGAACTGTTTTGCTGACTTTGTTACTAAGCTTCCGTGCTTGATGAGCTTCTATTGGTCAAGAGGCTGATGTAAGAGACCTTGTCAGGTTATGAGCTTCAATGAGAAATGGAATCTGTCTTAGGAAATGGGATGACCATTTTGGGTTTTCTTTCAATTAAAAAAATTAAAAAAAAATTTTTTCTGCATGATTAGGATGTCTGTGGGAGATGGTGCTTTGACTTAAATCCTTGGCTATATTTTATTAATTTCTTTTGCGTTTTTCTTATAAGATCTTTTTAAGTTATAATTGTAATACATGTAAAATTTCTATACTGAAGAATATAACATAGATGGTAAAAGCCATTTTCCTAAAAATAACTTTTACATTTATAAATCTTTTCTCTCATGTACAATTGTAATTATTCGAAAATACTGTGATATATTGTCTTAGTCTGTTTGGGCTGTTATACCAGAATATCACTGACTGGGTAGCTTATAAACAACAAATTTATTGCTCACAATAGTGGAGGCAGGGAAGTCCAAGGTGAAGTCAGTCCTACCTGGTTCATAGCTGGTGCCTTCTCACTGTGTCCTCATGCAGTTGGAAGGGCAAGGGACCTCTCTCGAGCCTTTTTTGTAAAGACACTAATTTCATTCATGAGGGATGAAAGGCCCTACCTACTAATACCATCATTTTTGGGGGTTAGGATTTTAACAGATGAATTTTGGGAGTATGGGGGACACAAACATTCCGACTGTAGCATATAGCTGTGTGTGTTTTTAAATTTAAGAATGTATCTTTAATATTTTTTCTTATAAATCCTCATGGATTATATTTTATGTTTATGTTTACATTGAATTATATTTTCTAGATTTACAATGATTTTATTAACTCTTATCCCAGAAATAGGACATTTTATTTAGTAAAACAGAAACATACTATGCATTCAAACCGAGAATGTATTGTAAGGAATTGATTTAACATGTGTTTTGAGAACTGAAAAAATGAACAGGAAATGCTGAATTGACACATAGATGATACCTACAGGAAGCAGCTCTCACGTAATCTGGAGAAAGAAGAGGTTAGGTTTGCCAGACTCTACAAACTTAGAGAAAGGGCCCTGTGGCTCTGGGACCCAGATTTCTGAAGAGGAGCTGCTGCCCAGCTGGTACCTGTGGAGCTTGTAGCTTGTGAAAGTGAGACTCATATCTCTGAAGAGAGGTGCTACTTGGTTGATGTTAGTACCTCTGTTGGAGCTCTGAGGGAGCTCTATGAGACTAGTTCTGGGAATCCTAAGAAAACAAAACAAAAAACTGCTGCTGCCAGGTCTTTTGTTGAAACAATCCTGACAGCAATAACAAGTAATAGCAAAGAGCAAGATTTTCTCCCCTTACCATGCTTTCCAATTTCCATCCTGTGTTCCTTTTGTCAGAACCCATCAGCCAGAAAACTGGTTGGCAAAGAAGAAATATAGTTTGTAGAATCCCAGACCCAATATGACAGAGAAGAGAACTAAAGGATAGGTTTGGTGCTCAGAGACAGTAGTTTAATAACAGGCACAGTCCACCCTTTTGCCTTCTCAGCATCTCCATACTTAACAATCTATATGTATTTGAACAAAAATATTATGGTTTTACTTAACAAGGGGAACTATTTCTTCTTACAAATGAAGAATCTCTTTCCCCATTCCCCAGAAAGGAAAGAAACAAACTTCCAACAGGTATTTTATTCAACCCTAGATAATATTAGCTACTCCTAAACTTTAGTTACAGTCTCAAATGTTAGAACTCTGCTACCTAAAGACTGAATTAGCTATAACTAAAAATTCTTACATAAAATAGTAAGTCTATATAAGTGTGTCTATGTCTGTGTGTCTGTATCTAAATGTGGGGTGAGGAACCTTTTTTTTTTGCCAAGGGTCATTTGGATAGTTATAACGTCAATCTCAAGCCATTCAAAATTATCAAGTTAAAAATTAGCCTGCTATATTTGGTCAAACATTTAATTAATTCACCCATAATGCCTTGGCAGGGCCAGACCAAATGATTTCTTGCACCTTATACAGTGGGCCAGACGTTTCTCACCCCTGAAAATCATCCATCTATCCATT
The DNA here is from genome assembly GCF_000412655.1 of Myotis brandtii. Lineage (NCBI taxonomy): Eukaryota > Metazoa > Chordata > Mammalia > Chiroptera > Vespertilionidae > Myotis > Myotis brandtii. Next base: position 715,813 of record NW_005371933.1, on the reverse strand, counting down.
TATCCATTCATCAATTATGTAATAAGGGAAGAAAATATGCATGCCTGCTCTATCCCTCAATTTTATAATGGTAAAGAGGATATGCTTGACATTTATAACCTCCTCCTTCAAGTACCTATTCCATATTCTTTTTGTTCTGAGCCAGCACCTCATCTGGTCAGATGTCTTTACATGGTGGAGTGACACAAATCTTAACTCTTGCAGGATCGAAATCCTCAGTGGTGCTGTGTTTAAGTTGTAATGATCCATTCACTTTTACTAGTGGACATAGGGCTTAAGGGCATCCTAGAAAATCTGGATTTTAACTAAGTTCTCCTTGCCCCTGTTATTTAGCAACAATCCAATTTCCCTTGTTTGTCAGTCTTAATCATACCAACCAGTAGAATAACCTCCTTTTTTTGCCTGATGTTTGGTAGCAGTGTCATTACGTAACTCAGTGGAACAATTGTATCCTGGTGGAACCTTCCCTAGGGACATAAGATTTCCATAGCATAAATCTTAAAAGTTTGAGAATTGGTTAAGTATAATACTGACACTGCTCAGGAGAAACTGTATCATATATTTTTGGTTGATTCAAAGAATAATCCTGTAAGGTAGAATTCCAACCTTTCAGGCATGTCTCCCAGTGCACAGTGACTGTAGTGAATACACAGATGCCATTGGGGAAGACTTGGAATATGATTTGCAGTGTATAGTTGAGGCACTGTTGTAGGATTCTTTCTCAAGGGGATTCAGCCTCCCTTTCAACCAAGAGGCTCTGGATATATGAACAGTTTAGGTCTAGAAACAAAGAGGCTTTCATTCTCTCTCTTGTACATTTTTATTTTATTTAATTAAAAATTTTTTAGATTGGTTGTAGAGGGAGAAACATCAATTTGTTGTTCCTCTTATTTATGCATTCATTGGTTGTGGGGATCAAACACACAACCTTGGTGTATTGGGACGATGCTCTAACCAACTGAGCTACCCAATCAGGGCCTCTCTGTTTTTGTTTTTTATAGTTTAGCAATTCAAATTATATTTCTGGACACAAGTTTTCCAGTTATCTAGATAAGTAATACTTTAAGTAGGCTACCTAGACTATATTAGAGAGTGGAAACTATAGGTGAGTGGGGACAGGATATAAAGATGAAATTACTTTATAGATTTCTGGGAGAATAATGCTTATCATAAAAGTCTAACTTTTAAAGTAATTATTTTAATATTAAATTATTATGGTTAATATTTATTGAATATCTACTTTGTTAAACACTGTACCAATTCTCACTTGAATTCTCCTAAGAACTTTATATGAATAAGTATTTGTTTTTGCCCATTTCACATAAGCAGGAATCTGAAGTTAATTTGACCAGGGTACCATTATTGATGGTGAAGATGGGCTTGGAATCCAAGTCTGTGTGACTACAGATCTATTTTTTAGTTACTTTTGCTAAATTATGATGATAACAACAATAAATGCATAAGAATATGCTAAGCCAAAGTAATTTCTCATCTTCCTTAGTCATAATAAATTGTACAAATATATTCTTTTTTTTTTTTTTAAATCCTCACCAGAGGATATTTTTTTCCATTGATTTTTAGAGAGAGTGGAACAGAGAGGGAAAGACAGAGAGAAATATCGATGTGAAAGAAACACACAGATTAGTTGCCTCCTGCATGAGCCCAAACCAGGGCCCGGGCCGGGGAGGAGCCTGCAACCTCGGTACGTGCCCTTGACCGGAATCGAACCTGGGACTCTTCAGTTCGCAGGCCAATGCTCTATTCTCTGAGCCAAACCAGCCCGGGCTACAACTATATTCTTATGAATGGAGATACTTGAGTGCCTGGTTTGTGCTTAACATTGTATATGTGCTGGAGGAATATAAAAAATTACAGATGATTTTAGTTTTTCTTAACACCTTAAGCTCCAAACCTGTTTTGTCTTCCTTTCCGTTTAGCCTGCGATATCCGATGTCACTGATAAGCTGGTGGCACCAGTGACTGATGAGATCCGGACGGAAAGTATAGTGTCAGTCACCCGTGACTGACATGGTGCTTAACGTGTTAATTGTGGATGGGATATGTGAGAAGGTGTATTACCATCTGGTTCTTAACTGTCTTTTTGAGGGTGACTAATTGAGATTTTTACTTCTTATGTAATTGCAAGTTTCTGCTTTAACTGATGAATTAATGGAGTAAACTGACTTGAGACTGATAAGTAGTTCTTTATTTTATAATGTCTACATTATGGTTTTGGTTAAAACTGTTGAGTACATTTTCCTTTGCTTACACTCCCCATTTTCTTTCAGTGGGCCACAGTTACATTTCATCTTCCTCATCATGTGTTAAAGTCCATTGCCAGTGCCATTGTGAATGAACTCAAGAAAATAAATCAAAATGTTGCTGCCTTACCTGTGGCGTCTTCAGTGATGGACAGGTTGTCTTACCTCTTACCTAGTGCACGTCCAGAACTTGGAGTGGGGCCAGGCCGTTCTGTGGACAGGTATAACTTTGCTTATAAAGAGATATGACACTGAGTTTGAATTGATTTGTTTTTGAATTAACCAAGAACAACTGTAAATTTGATTATTTTTAAAAAATTTTTCACAAGTTTTTGAAAAACATTCAGATGGTCGTTTCTATCAAAATACTGAAGTGGCCCTAGCTGGTTTGGCTCAGTGGATATAGTGTTGGCCTGTGGACTGAAGGGTCCCGGGTTCAATTCCAGACAAGGGCACATGCCCAGGTTTCGGGCTCCATCCCTAGTGTGGGGCGTGCAGGAGGCAGCAAATCAATGATTCTCTTTCATCATTGATGTTTCTAGCTCTCTCTTCCTTTCCCTTCCTCTCTGGGGAAAAAAAAAAGACTGAAGTAAACTAAATTACCACTTGAATTGTTATTTGTTTTGGTACCTGGAAGGTATTTAAAGGCTGGTAAAACTATATTTTGAAACTTAAAAATATAATTATTTACTATATAAGAATTATTTTTCTGTTGAAATTTTGTGACCTTTGGGATAAATTTTTAAAAATTGATTTTAGAGAGAGAGAGGAAGGGTGTGTGTGTGGGGGAGAGAGAGAGAGAGAGAGAGAGAGAGAGAGAGAGA
>NW_005371933.1:689198-712432 GCF_000412655.1 Myotis brandtii | reverse complement strand
CCCCCCCGCCCCCACTGCCGGCCTGGTCGCCACACACAACCTGCTGTTCATTCGTTTGGTCGTCCCTCACTAACCCCCTTGTCGGCCTGGTTGCCCCATGTAGCCTGCTTTCAGTCATTTGGTTGTCCCTCACTAATAACCTGCCGGCCTGGTCGCCCTACAGCAGCCTGCTGTTCAGTTGTTGGGTCGTCTTTCACTAACCCCCCTGCCAGCCTTGTCGCCCCACGCAGCCTGCTCTTCGGTTGTTACTGTGATGGCATCCTGGGCAATTTGCATATTCCTCTATTATTAGTATAGATTAGTTGATTCTTGTATGTGCCCGGACTGGGGATGGAACCCGGAACCTTGGAGTTTTGGGACAATGTTCTAACCAACTCAACTACCTGGCCAGGGCCTTTGAGATAAATTTTGATAAATTACAAAACCATGCTGGAATCTGACTATAAGAGCTATATATTATTTTTTATTGAAAATAATGAAAACTCTTTTTAAAAAATTAATTAGTAGGACAATTTTGAATTAAGATTTTTATGCTGCCTGCCCTCGATTTAAAGAGTATTTATTATAGCCTGGTCAGTGTGGCTCAGTGGTTGAGCGTCAACCTATGAACCAGGATGTCACGGTTTGATTCCTGGTCAGGGGACATGCCCGGGTTGCAGGCTTGATCCACAGTGAGGGGCATGCAGCAGGCAGCCGATCAATGATCCACTCTTCATCATTGATGTTTCTGTCTGTCTGTCTCTCTCCCTTCCTCTCTGAAATCAATTAAAAAAAATAGAGTATTATAAAAATCATACCTCAACCATTATTTTCTTTAATAAAGATTTATTGGGTTTCTTCTATGTGTCAAACTCATTGAAAAGCTAGTAATGCATTCATTTAAAAACATAAATTGTTATTTGAAGTAACATCAGATTCTTATTAAAAGCATTACAATTTAAAAATGCTAAATATTCAGTACTGAAATATTGAATTTAACTGTTTTGATTTAGGTTCACATTTGCCTTCACATGCAGCATTTTATGTTTTTACATTTTCATGAATGTGAATTGTAACTTTTTATGCTCTTTTTTGAAGTACATTTATAAATAGTACACACTAATGTTAGCAAAGGCACTACTGAATGAATTAACTTTTAACTTTTATTATCTAAAGTATGGCTGTTATATTAGTTTGCAGTACTTACTAGTTTATCTCAGTAAACTGAGATTTTGATTAATCAGTTGCCTTTTTTTAAAAAGTGATTTTATTCTATCAATAACTTCTATTGGTTTTATTAAAATTTGTAAAGAATTTTTATATTCCACTAGAGGCCTGGTGCACCAATTTGTGCAAAGGTCGGGTCCCTTGGCCTGGCCAGCAATCGGGGCTGATTGGGGCTGTCTTGCCTAGTCCTGATGGGTGCCAATGTGGGCCAGCCGGCCATCTGGCCAAGGAGGGACCTTGGAAGGCTCCAGGGTGTGTCCGGCCCTCTCACCCAGTCCCAATTGGCCAGACCCCAGCAGCAAGCTAACCTTCCGGTTAGAGCGTCTGCCCACTGGTGGTCAGTGCGTGTCATAGTGACTGGTCGAGCGGTTGACCAAACAGTCGACTGATCGGTTGGACACTTAGCATATTACGCTTGTATTATATAGGATAGTAATATTGTTATCTCTGTCTTTTGGGCAAAATGTAGAAACTGCCTTTTTTAAAAAAAAAATATTTTATTGATTTTTTACAGAGAGGAAGGGAGAGGGATAGAGGGTCAGAAACATCGATGAGAGAGAAACATCGACCAGCCGCCTCCTGCACACCCCCCACTGGGGATGTGCCCGCAACCAAGGTACATGCCCTTGACCGGAATCGAACCTGGGACCTTTCAGTCCGCAGGCCGACGCTCTATCCACTGAGCCAAACCGGTTACGGCGAAACTGTCAGTTTTTTAAAAATACATTTTTATTTCGGAGAGAAAGGGAGAGGGAGAAAGATAATAACATCAATGATGGGAGAGAATCATTGATTGGCTGCCTTCTGCACACACCCCACTGGGGATCAGCCTGCAACCTAGGCATGTGCCCTTGACCAGAATCGAACCCAGGACTCTTCTTCAGTTGCAGGCCGACGCTCTATTCACTGAGTCAAACCAATTAGGGCGAAACTGTCATTTTTAATGTGGCTAAGTGTCAGGTGATATGTGCTGTGGCTGTCCTTAAAATATTCTTTGGAATGTTTGGAGAGGGGGGTGAAATGTACACTTAGAATAAATGTTTCTTGTCTGAGAGCTATACCTATCTTGAAGAGATTATAAAGCAGCTACTCAGAGCTATTTTAAATGCAAACAATAGGGTTTCTAAAGAAGGCAGTGCAAACTGTGGTAAATATTTTATTTTAGGAAATACATTGAGTAGATAGGCTATTCAGTGTTTCTGGAGGTGTTAAATGTCTCAAAATATTAATTGTGATGTAGTCTGTGTTTCATTACAGGTGAATCTAGGGACCGTATTAGGACCCTGTTGAACTTAGATCTGTTGGGGGTTTGAATTAGGTTCGGGTAGATGTTATTGCTGTTCTGTTTGGTAATATAACTAAGGAGACAGCTTTCCAAGACTGACACAGATCTTGAAGATATATATAGTCCATAGAGGACAAGGCTTTTCTAACCCAATGGCGTTTTTTTTTTTTTTTTTCAAACCAGAACACAACTATGAGTTAATCCTAAAATCACTAGCAGTATTATAGTAGATTGTGTACTAATTTAAGGAAAAATATTTTTCTGATCTCGTTGTGATGATCTTTGCCACTTTCTCTCCCTTCCCCTCCCCTCCTGTTATCAGTTATTCATTTATGTTAGGGAGAGTAAGCTTTGCTTACCAGTTCTTTCTTACTTGAAGCTATTTGGACTTTTTCTAATTTTGGTATGATCCTTTAAAGAAATACTTTAATGCTCTGTGTGTTATAGGTTCACACTCAGTGAGCTCACATATTTAAATATGAAAACATATGAAGATTTCCCTTTTTTATTATTCCGTGGAGAGTACAACTTTCCTGGAAAAGGATTTCTCTGAAAGAAAAAAAAATTGCCCTCTATGTACTTAAAAATATTAAATTAGAAAATATTTTCTCAATATGAATGAGATAAAACCACTGTTTCTTTGGTTGTAATTTTACCCACTTATACAAAACTTGGCAAATGATGAAGGCATACGACTTTCTGCCTCTACATTTCCAGATTGTGTGTTCTTGGCTTGGTAATTATGTAACATCGGTTAATTAAATCTACTCCTGGAATTGTTTATAAATTGTGGCTATTAATCAGGCTTATTTTTTCCTACACTGTTTAAGAGAAATTCCTTAAAGTGATCATTTTTAGTTTAAAATACAAATTTGAAAGTGGTTATTAGACTATTACAAGTTTTTGTTGATAATCTAGTAAAGTTTTTTCATTAGTGTGAAATAGGAGTGTCAATATCATTTGAGGCCTAACTTCGATTACATAAAGTATGCTTACTTTTAGATCATTAATGTATAGTGAAGCTAACAGACGGGAGACATTTACATCATGGCCTCATGTAGGCTATAGATGGGCACAACCAGATCCCATGGCTCAAGCTGGATTCTATCATCAGGTAAAAAATATTATAAAAAAACCCAGTTTTTTGTTTTAAAAAAACTTTTTCAAAAACTTACTTTGTGTACCCTGTGTGCTTATGTGTATGCCTTTATGTGAGTTTTTTTCTTTCTTATACCTTTGATCATAATATTGACTGGCTAGTACTATGTCATGTATTGTGCACGAAAAGAAAAAACATTTGTTAAAAGTAACTAACAACTGAGTTAATGCTACATAACTATTTTCTTTTAGAAAGTAGGCAATATTCTTCAGATATGCTTTTTAAAATCTGTTTTCTTTGGGTGTGTATTTATTTTCACTTTTTGACTTATGCATGCATAACAGAAATAAGTACTTAGGGTAATTCAATAAAAGCAACACATTCTTACTGTAATTCTAATTTTATTTAGGATAAAAATTACCCATATAGTAGATAATTATAGTAGCAACATTATGTGTAGTAAAATGCAACCTGAATACATAAAGTATTGAAAAATTGATTAAGACATTGGACAGAAAGAGGAATAATTAGTCAAGGAAAATAGTCATAGTTTTATGCAGGAAAAGAGGCATGTGTACATTGTAAGGATTAGTGTGACAAAAAGACACGAGAATGGGACATTATGGAAAGTTTCACTGAATAAAGTAGAGGGAAGGTAAGAAAAAATAAGTTTAGATAGGAAAAATATACTACTTCTACTGAATACAGTGTAGACTGGCTTGCCATTGTTTTACCCCTGCTAAAGAATCTAAGATATCTAGCATTTACATGTAAGTTTTTCATTAAGCTTGCTTATTTAATTTTAGAATTCAATGAAACTGAAATACATTGAAGTTACTATCATGAAGAATTTGCAGAGTGATTATTTCTTAGTTATCTTGAAGTGTTTCTGAATATGTTAACTAAAATTCAGAATGTCATATATATTTGAATATTTAAAGTTTTTCAGATTATTAGTTAGACTCATTTGGAGACTGGCTAATAGAATCACTTGAATTATTTTCTTAAATTAAGAGTTAAATATGGACCATTTTTCCTAACTTTTTATCTTCCTACTAGAGGCCTGGTGCACAAAATTCGTACACTCAGAGGGAGGTGGTACCTCAGCCCGGCCTTCACCCTCTCACAGTCCGGGAGCCCTATGGGGATGTCTGACTGATGGCTTAGGCCCGCTGGGAGAGGGCCTAAGCCGTCAGTCAGACATCCATAGCATTGCTGTTGAGGCAGGAGAGGTTCCTGCCACCGCCACTGCGCTTGCCAGCCGTCAGCTCAGCTTCTGGATGAGTGGCGCTCCCCCTGTGGGAGGGCACTAACCATTAAGGGGCAGCTCCTGTATTGAGCGTCTGCGCCCTGGTTGTCAGTGTGCGTCATAGTGACCAGTCGTTCTGCCATCAGGCTGAAAACAGCTCTCTGACATCCCCCAAGGGTCCCAGATTGTGAGAGGGCGCAGGCCAGGCCAAGGGACCCCACCGGTGCATGTTTGGGGCTGGGAAAGGATGCAAGAGATTGGCCAGCCGGGGAGGGACTGCGGGAAGGCTCCAGGGCGTGTCTGGCCCATCTTGCTCAGTCCTGATCGGCCAGACCCCAACAGCAAGCTAACCTACCAGTCGGAGCGTCTCCCCTGGTGGTCAGTACACGTCATAGCGACTGGTCGACCCATTGACTGTCTTCCCCCTGGTGGTCAGTGTACGTCATAGCGAGTGTTTGAGTGGCCTTAGCATATCATTAGCATATTATACTTTGATTGGTTGAACGGCCAACTGGATGACTGGACACTTAGCACATTAGGCTTTTATTATATAGGATTTGGTGTCATTTTCTAAAATAGCCTCTGAGAAGGGATAACTTGATATTTTTCCTATTGAATTATTATTCATTGTATTACATATTAGCCAAGAGGTAAAATCATAGGTTTTCTAGAATCTTCTGTCTGTATTAAGGGTTGATTATTCTTAATCTTCTAAAATATATAATAAATTTACACCTGTAGACACAGTAAGTGCTAATTAGAGTAAGTGATAAAAATAATAACATTGGTTTTTAGAGGTAAGTTTGAGTTCAGGTTTTGTTATTTTATTTACATGTAGGATGTAGTCCCATGTGTCTTGAAGAATATTACGTGAATTAGGTTCACTAGTTTGCATTTCATTTTTACTTGCCCTTTCTTGTATGGTTGTATGGGATTCAGTTTGTAATAATAAACCTGTTAGTTATTTTCTTTCTATACTTAACTATATTTCAAATACTTTAGTAATATAATCAGTAGTATAACCTATATACATAAAAGCCCAGCGACCATTACGGCAGAATGACCAGAACGACTGGTCGGTATGACATGCATTGACCACCAGGGGGCAGACTTGCAATGCAGGAGTCAGTACGCTCCCACAGTGGGAGCACTGCTCAGCCAGAAGCCGGGCTCATGGCTGGCGAGTGCAGTGGTGGTGGCGGGAGCCTCTCCCACCTCCGTGGCAGCGCTAAGGAGTGGCAAGCTAAGTGGTAAGGAGCAAGCAGGCGGGTGGTAAGGGGTGGTGAACCAAGTGGTAAGGAGCAAGCAGGTGGGTGGTTAGGCGTGAGCAGGCAGGCGGTTAGGAGCTAGGGGTCCCGGATTGCGAGAGCGCGCAGGCTGGCCTGAGGGACACCCCTCCCATGCACTAATTTCATGCATCGGGCCTCTAATTTATAATAATAAAAGTGTAATATACTAATTAGACCAGACGTTCTTTCGGACGAAGCCTGGGCTGTGAGGGAAGCCCGGGTCCCGGTGCCTGCCAATGGCCGGAGGGAAGCCCAGGTTCCGGGTGCCAGAGGGAAGCTGGTGCCGGCAGCTGGGGGAAGGAAGGCCTACTCTTGCACGAATTTTGTGCATCAGGCCTCTAGTCAGTAATAAATCTGAGATCATCTATGTGCTTCTATGTTTGATTTAATGGTCATTTTCTGATGAAACACAGTTTTTCAAATAAAGCAGCAAGTTTATAAACATTTAGGGATTCAGTGTATTGCTTGAACCTAATAGTGGAGGCTAATTTTCTTTTTTCAATAAAGAATTTTACCTAAATTTATTGACTTTTTTAGAAGTTTTTATTAAAAAGTTATTTTAATGTTGATTAACCTTGTGTGTTTTCTTTATAAATTTGCAGCCTGCCTCATCTGGAGATGATAGAGCCATGTGTTTTACTTGTAGTGTATGCCTTGTTTGTTGGGAACCTACTGATGAACCTTGGTGAGTCTTGATTATTCTGGACATAATAGCTAAATTAATCCTATATATTGGACTGTGTCCAACAGGGCCAGGGAGGGGCGGTGAAGGATTAAAGAAAACAGACAAGAGAATACAGTTGGAACCAGGTGGATCACTGTGCCTAGATGAGGAAACAGTGACACAGTCTGTAAGCCGAAGCTTTATTTTATAGTCAGATCATACAAAGCAAAACAAGGGCAAGATGTTTACAGTGTTCTTGCAAATTTCAATTCTGCTTCTTTCCTGTTGTTGCCATTCTCTGAACTCTATCAAGCTTCGTTCAGGCAGCACTTGCTGTACCCCCCGAAGCCCACATTCCTTAGCTACCTAGGACTGCAGGGTTGGAATATAAGGTCAAGCTTACAGTCATAGCCTTTTGGCTATAATTGTGCTGGGAGGGCTTTGCCCTCCAAGCTGGGACTTGTTTGTGGCTTTGCCACAAGTCAGTCCGAGGGTTGAACCTGTCCAAATGCTGTAGCTACTCTCCACAATATGTGTGCTTCTAAATTGTGCTTTTCTGATCTAGATATAATAATATTCATGTCTTTCTGCCATTGGTATTTTTTCCCTTGTCCCAGGAGGATGAGGTAGCACTGTCTGTGCTCTGTCACATTACTTAGCATACAGTATCGCTAAGATATTTCACTGCCTAAAGTCTGTACTTGAAAGTGCCAAAGAATAGAATCAGACTCTGAAAACCAAGATACTGTGATAAAATAAATGAAAAGAGCATGATTAACTTCAGCTGTTTAATAGTGATCTGTTGAGGGCAGGCTGTCAGTGGGGAATCCACAGATGAGGGTCTTAAGATTTATGTTAATAAATTTTATTGTAATTTATATTTTTAATCTTCACCCAAGGATATATTTTTTATTGATTCTGTAGAGAGAGGAAGGGAGATGGGGGAGAGAGAGAGAGAGACAGACAGACAGACAGACAGACAGACAAAGATATGAGAAAAACATCAGTTGGTTGTTTCCTGTAGTCATCCTGACTGGGGTTTTCAACCTGAAACCTGGATATTTGCCCTGACCCAGAATTGAACCTTTTGGTGCATGGGATGATGCCCAACCAACTGAGTTATGGTTGTAGGTCCTTGCTTTTCATCACAGGGTTCTTCTTTATAAATATTTATTTATTTATTTTAAAATATATTTTATTGATTTTAGAGAGAAAGGGAGAGGGCTATAGAAACATCACTGACAAGAGAGAATCATTGATGCCTGCCTCCTGCACGCCCCCTACTGGAGATCAAGCCCCCAACTTGGGCAGGTGCCTTTGACTGGAATCGAAATTGAACTTGGGACCCTCTAGTCAGCAGGCCGATATTTTATCCCCTCAGCCAAACTGGCTAGGGCTTCGCAAATTTTAAATATACAATGCAGTATTAACTGTTGTCACTGTACTCTGCATATATGGAGAATTTTAAATCTGTACAAAGTAGTTATTCATTTAAAGATGTAGGAAACCATTATGGGGAAATATCAGGACTTTAAGCAATTTAATCAGTATGCTGATATAGCATAAATTATACTGTAGCATTTCTGAGTTTCATCTGAGACTGTATTTGTATTGAGTTAAAGCGTATAATAACGGCTATTATGAAGTTCTGGTTGGACATGTTAGATGATGTTGAATGACTTGGTATTTGAATCTTGGTAAGGAATACTTGTTTTTTCAAAAAGAAAAGATGATCCTGATATTTTGTTTTAATGTGCAAATTTAACTGCTTTGTTATTCATTAAATTTTTTCCTTTGTTAATTTATGTAAAGGTCTGAGCATGAGAGACATTCCCCAAATTGCCCCTTTGTGAAAGGTGAGCACACACAGAATGTGCCATTGTCGGTCACTCTCGCAACAAGTCCTGCACAGTTTCCTTGTACGGATGGAACTGACAGAATATCTTGCTTTGGGTCGGGAAGCTGCCCCCATTTTCTAGCTGCTGCAACGAAACGAGGAAAGATCTGCATATGGGATGTTTCCAAACTTATGAAGGTATGTTTTAATTTTGAAGTAACAGATTAGTAATTGAGAAAAAAGCAGTTGTAAACTTAGCCTTTTCATTGTTTAGGTGCACTTAAAGTTTGAAATTAATGCATATGATCCAGCTATTGTACAACAGCTTATTCTGTCAGGAGAACCAAGCTCAACAGTTGAATCAAGGAGACCAACTTTGGCGTGGCTAGAAGACTCCTCTAGTTGCTCAGATATACCAAAATTGGAAGGAGATAGGTATGTGAATTTGTTTTATTGGTATTTATAGACATTAAGTATTTTCTTTTCCTAAATTGTATGTTCTCTTAATTCTAATTAAAGAGGCAGAAAAATTATTATGTTAACAAATTAGATAATAAATGTTTGTTTAAAATCTGAAATAGCTGTATAATTCTTTTAGAAATGCCATAGTCTGTAAAATATACTTTATTTTCTATATTAACCTATGCCATTAATTGGACATAATTGCTGCATCGGAAAATAGTGTAAATAATGAAAAAAACAACCCTTCGATTAGGCTTGTAATTTCACCTTCTATTAAATCTTTTCATAAAGCTGTTGAACCAAATAGTTAAATGGTTTTAGTTTCCCCCTTTTTTTAATTAGCACTTTAAATTATAGACATCCTCATGAATAATGACATAACTTGTGGCTAGAGAGGATGACCTAGTTATTTAAAACAATTTGTCAGTAGCCAGCAAAGATTTTAAACAAAATTATTGCTGTAGAAACATTTTGTTAAAAATTCTGTGTTGGATTCTCTTCCATTGAGCTTTTCTGGCAGATTCCTGATTTCTGTAGGTTTATTTGATCTATGTGGGGAAGGAAAATAAAAATATAATCCCATTTCACTCATTTGTTTCCAAGAAACTGCAGTTGTAACTCTGAACTGGGCTAGGATTACAGAGCAACACCTGCAGTATTCTCAAGTAGGCAGATTGAAGGATTTCACAAACCACTTAACTTGTCTTAAGTATTAGCAGCTCCCCTCCCCCCTTTTCTTCTTCAATTTTATTTTTTAATTTTAAATATATTTTTTTAATATTACAGTTGATGTACAATATTATATTACTTGCAGATGCAAACCCCAGTGATTAGACATATACTAGTATATGACTTACAAAGTCGTAAGTTTACTGCCCATCTAACAACTTACATAATTATTACAATATTATTGACTATATTCTATGCTGTACTTTACATCCCCAGAGCTATTCTGTAAATACTGATTTGTACTTATTAATCCCTTCACCTTTTTCATTTCCCCTGCTACCCCCCAATCTAGCAATTGTCAAAATGTTCTCTGCATCTATGAGTCTGTTTCTGTTCTGCTTGTTTATTTTTTCTTTTTAGATTCTACATATAAGTGAACTCATATAGTATTTGCCTTTTCTCTGTCTGACTTACTTGATTCAGCACAATACTCTCTCGATCCATCCATGTTGTTGCAGATGGCAAGATTTTTTTTATGGCTGAGTCAAATTGTATATATGCATCACTTTATCCATTCATCTATTGATGGACACTTGGGTTGCTTCCATATCTTGCCTATTGTAAATAATGTTGCAGTGAACATATGGATGCATATGGCTTTTCTATTTCGTATTTTGGGTTTTTTGGATAAATATCCAGAAGTGGAATTGCTGGGTCCTTTTTTGTGTCTTTGTTTTAAAATCTATTTTGTGTGGTATAAGTATTGCTACCCCAGCTTTTTGTTGTTTCCTTTTTATGAAAAATCCTTTTCAGTCCCTTCACTTTCAGTCTATGTGTCTTTTGATCTAAAGTGAGTCTGTTATAGACAGCATGTGTAGGGTCTTGTTTTGTTACCCATTCAACCACCCTGTGTCTTTTGGTTGGAACATTTAATCTATTTGCAATTAAAGTTATTATTGATAGATAGTATCTATTGCTATTTTATTCATACTTTTGATTTATTTTTTTTCCTAAAGAAGACCCCTTTAAAAAATATTTTTATTGACTTCAGAGAGGAAGGAAGAGGGAGAGAGAGAGAAACATCAATGATGAGGGACAATCATTGATCAGCTGCCTCCTGCATACCCCACACTGGGGATCGAGCCCGCAGTTTATCAGCATTGTTTAATCACTTATGGTCTCAGACTACTTATACATAATTTAAGTTAGTTTTAATAGTTTTTGTGATGCTTATATTCCAGATGTAAAGCAGTGGTTGTTGTAACATTGTACTTTTTTTTTCCTGTCTCACATGTATACATTTTTTTGAAATTCAAATTATATTTTTACTTTGTCTTTTAAGTGATGATTTACTGGAGGATTCAGATAGTGAAGAGCATTCCAGATCAGATTCTGTGACAGGTATGTAAAAAATGTTAGATGATCTGTTTATAGCAGAGATCTTGAATTAGTAGTGCGTAGTGTTTCCTACTTAACTTTAAATGGTACCTACTTGAGCCAAATGAAGTAAAGGGACAGCTTTATCAAATTTTTGTCACAGATGTCAGGGAGTTGACATTGAGCTCTTAATAATGTGTTCAGTTTATTTGCTTAATGTATTCTCTTTTTAAATAAAAGTAACATTTAAATTAAGGTAAAAACAGGTGAATAGAAAATACATTTTTAGGTATAAAATCATAGACATTAAGGCTTCAACTATATGCTGCCTTATTCATTATCTTATGAAATATTAAAACAGTATTTTTCATATTTAATATAGTTATAGTATGGGCAAGGCTAATAGTGCATCTCAAAATAGTTTTACTATGTCAGAATTAAAATCCTGTCGTTTAAAAATATATTTTATTGATTTAAAAAAAAATACATTTTATTGATTTTTTTTTACAGAGAGGAAGGGAGAGAGATAGAGAGTTAGAAACATCGATGAGAGAGAAACATCAATCAGCTGCCTCCTGCACATCTCCCACTAGGGATGTGCCCGCAACCCAGGTACATGCCCTTGACCGGAATCGAACCTGGGACCCCCCAGTCCACAGACCGACGCTCTATCCACTGAGCCAAACCGGTTTCGGCTATTTTATTGATTTTTTACAGAGAGGAGGAGAGAGGGATGGAGAGTTAGAAACATCGATGAGAGAGAAACATCAATCAGCTGCCTCCTGCACGCCCCGGACTGGGGATATGCCCTTGACCGGAATCGAACCTGGGACCCTTGAGTCCGCAGGCCGACGCTCTATCCGCTGAGCCAAACCAGTTAGGGCAAAATCCTGTCATTTAATTATAGTCTGATAGCATTTTCTAATATATAAAATAGTGATGCTAACATGTGTTAATTAGCGTTTTTGGGATTAAGATAAAAATATGTGAAGCATAATCCCTGGAAGTAGCCATTGTTTTTAAAAAGTGACTGTTATTACGTTTTGGCTCTTCTCTGATGTCAGGTCTCATGAATTAAGGAATGTATAACTTGTTAAATCTCTCTATAAGAGACATGGTTTTATATAGTTGTCAAAAGTTATAGTTAGTTTAGATTAGCAAGTTCTTTTTAAAATTTAGTTTGTCATGAAATCCTTTTTAAAGACACCAAACAATAATGGTCTGGTTTTGGGTTAACCTTTAGTTGTATTTTGAGGTAGTTCTTAGAAATGAAAAAAAATCAACAAAAATGTAGGAAAATGCCATGAGTGATGTACAAATGTATAGTTAGATCCCGAATAATAAAGATTTCATTTAAAAATGTTTAGTCTTCTGCTGATAATGTTTGTTCCCATCTTTGTTGTCCTTTTGCAAAAACAGAAAAGGGCTACTATTGCATTTTCTGAATTTGATAAATAATAAACTGCTCATTGGTCACCTGGAGTCTTGGTTAGAGCTTGATCTCTTCTACAAAATAGTTCTTAGGTCTTGTCAAGTCACTTTAAGTCTCTGGCCCTCAGTTTTTTCCTTTGTACACTGAAGTGTTTGAACTAAATTTTTCTTTTTCTACTCTTAAACTTTTAAATTCTATCTATAACATTTTCTTTGTATACTATGGTTTTGCTCTTTTCTCTGGGTCTAAGGATCTCAGTAGGTATTTTTGTAATTTTAATATCTACCTTTGGTCTGTGTCCTTATACCTTTTCTAACCTTTATTTTTTTCACCTATGCTTGGTTGATCTTTCACTCCTTCTATAGAAACTATAGTTCTGTTTACTTGACATCCCTATATCTAAAAAATTACCATATAAATTTTTAAAAATATATTTTATTGATTTTTTACAGAGAGGAAGGGAGAGGGATAGAGAGTTAGAAACATTGATGAGAGAGAAACATCCATCAGCTGCCTCCTGCACACTCCCCACTGGGGATGTGCCCGCAACCAAGGTACATGCCCTTGACCGGAATCGAACCTGGGACCCTTGAGTCCGCAGGCTGACGCTCTATCCACTGAGCCAAACCGGTTAGGGCTTACCATATATTCTTGACTCTGTGATACCTCAGTAGTGTTGGGAATGTTGTCTTCATGTAGTATTTAAAGGTAGCATTGGTTATAGAAAAAAATTCTTCTAGTTCAAATACTTTAGTATTGCCTCCTTTTGAGATTTGTAAGTATCTCATTTATTTGTAGTAAAATATGTATCTTCTTAGCTAATTATATTGATATTAGAGGGTCCCTCGGTGTGGCCTGTGGGGATTGGGTCAAAACCGGCAGTCCAATGCCACCTGCTGCTCCTGCCTGCCACTCCTGCTCATCCCAGCCCTGCTACGCCTGCTGCCGCTGCCACTCAGTAGGCTTGCTGCCACTTTGCTGCGGTCTCCGGGCTGCAGTGGCCAGCTGTGAGCCCTGCATCTGGCACCTATTGGTCAGCTGAGCAGCGCTCCCGATGTGGGAGCGCACTGACCATCAGGTGGCAGCTTCTGCGTTGAGCATCTTCCCCCTGGTGGTCAGTGCCCATCATAGCGACTGGTTGACTGGTTGTTTTGTTGTTCGGTCGCTTAGGCTTTTATATATATACATAATGCATTGACTAGATGAGTAAAAATGAAAATTAACGAAAACTTCACATTAGAGATTTTGAGTTACATTCAGAAGGTCATTGCTAATGAATATTGTTCCTTTTTCACAGGGCATATATCACAGAAGGAAGCCATGGAAATGAGCCTTGATATAACAGCACTCAGCATTCTCCAGCAGCCAGAAAAACTTCAGTGGGAAATTGTTGCAAATGTGCTTGAAGATACCGTTAAGGATCTTGAAGAACTTGGGGCAAATTCTTGCTTAACAAACTCTAAGAGTGAAAAGACAAAGGAAAAGCACCAGGAACAACACAACATTCCCTTTCCATGTTTATTGGCTGGAGGTTTATTAACATATAAATCTCCTGCTACCTCACCCATTAGTAGTAATTCTCACAGGTCACTGGATGGTTTAAGCAGAACTCAGGGTGAAAGTATATCAGAACAAGGGTCAACTGACAATGAATCCTGCACTAATTCAGAATTAAATTCTCCTCTGGTAAGGAGGACTTTACCCATTTTGCTTCTTTATAGCATCAAGGAATCTGATGAGAAAGCAGGAAAAATCTTTTCACAGATGAACAGTATAATGAGTAAAAGCTTGCATGATGACGGTTTTACAGTTCCACAGATTATTGAAATGGAACTGGATAGTCAGGAGCAGATGTTGTTGCAGGATCCTCCCGTGACTTACATTCAGCAATTTGCGGATGCAGCGGCCAACCTTACCTCTCCAGATTCTGAGAAGTGGAACTCTGTGTTTCCCAAGCCTGGGACTTTGGTTCAATGCTTGAGACTGCCAAAGTTTGCAGAGGAGGAGAATCTTTGTATAGACTCTATAACTCCTTGTGCTGATGGAATTCATTTGTTGGTAGGACTGCGGACATGCCCTGTTGAATCCTTGAGTGCAATAAATCAAGTAGAGGCCTTGAATAATTTAAATAAATTAAACTCTGCGCTGTGTAATAGACGGAAAGGTGAACTGGAATCCAATCTTGCTGTAGTGAATGGTGCAAATATTAGTGTAATCCAACACGAATCACCAGCAGATGTACAGACCCCTTTGATAATTCAGCCTGAGCAGAGGAATGTTAGTGGTGGATATTTAATACTTTATAAAATGAATTATGCCACTCGGATAGTGACTTTAGAAGAGGAGCCAATAAAAGTCCAACATATCAAAGATCCCCAGGACGCAATTACCTCGCTCATTTTGCTTCCTCCAGATATATTGGATAATCGAGAGGATGACTGTGAGGAACCTATTGAGGAAATGCAATTAACCTCAAAAAATGGCATTGAGAGAGAAAAAAAGTCTGATGTTTCTACTCTTGGACACTTGGTAATAACCACTCAGGGAGGATATGTAAAAATATTAGATCTTTCAAACTTTGAAATTTTGGCCAAAGTGGAGCCTCCCAAAAAGGAGGGCACTGAGGAACAGGACATGTTTGTTTCTGTCATTTACTGCTCCGGCACAGACAGGCTGTGTGCATGCACCAAAGGTAAGTGGTTGGTTTGTTGGGTTTCTCTACAAACCTTATAAAGTTGTATATGGCATTTGTTGATGTGTGAATTTTAGATCCATGTAAAGAGACATTTATTCTTTTATAATGAAGTGGTAAACCTTTCAACTTTTTAAACCGTTTTTAAAACTTTTTTCTACTGTCCTAAGTTAGTATTCTAACTGTAAATAAGTTAATAAATATCTCAGAAAGTATCTTCTCTGCTTTAACCTCAAGAAAATAACCTGCTGTTCTTTCTGAGTCCTGATCTGTATTTGCTTAAATTTGTGGCCTTGGGCAAGTTACTTTAAACTTAGGTAAACCTTTCTTTTTTTACTCATAAACTAGGATAAGAAGGCCTATTTCCAGGTTTGTTAGAATTAAATTAAATCATATATGTAAAGTTTCTCGAATAGGTATTGGTCCTCATTTCCCCCTGAAATAAAAATATTTAGCAAATAATTAGTACTTTTGCCAGTTTTTTTTGTTTGATTTATTCCTACCTCTGGTTGATAGTGAAATCAGTTTTGTAACATCTGAGGCTCTGTATAAATTAACATATGGTATGCATTTTTTTTTTAACTTAATATGTATTTTAAGTCAGAGAGAAAAAGCTATTTTTGAAAAGGATTACTGACAATATCAGACAACATGAATAGTCCTGTTGATAGTTTAGTAGGAGTTTAGGGCCAGGAGATACTGAAGCCTAGGTAACTATAGCCACTAATTGGACAGAGGAATTAGGTTTGAGAAGAGTGATGTATCTCATGTAGTTCTGGTAAGATTTAGCCTGTTTTTCCTCTCTTTAAAAAGATCTCAAGACTTTAGCTAAAAAGAATAATGGTTACTTTCAACAATAAAGAATTTAAATAAAATAAAGCAAGAGATGACATTAAAAAATAATGGTGAATATAGTGGTTCAGGTTGCCTTTTTTGAAATACATCAAGTGAAATAACAAAGGGACAAACACCTTCAAATAACATAAAAACCTTGCAAGGGTTAACTTGACAAATGGCAAGGCATAATAACTTTAGACTAATAAAACTTTGAATTAGTTAATAAAGTTCAGAAAACACATTAAAATACTAAGCAATATGAAGGGTAATATGAATTTATTGATCATCTATGGCCAGTTCATTGTTGTTAGATCTGAGGGAAAGCGAGGTTAAGTAACTTGGCTATATAGAACTAAGAAATGACAGAGTCAGCATTCAGACCTGGCAGTCTGTCATCAGAGTGATTAACTAAGTTATACTGTCAGAATGTACCCAAATCAGAAGACTCATTTGGTGACTTTTGGAATCTTAATCTGAAAGATTTAAAAAATGAAAAGAATTTAATTTGCCATTTGGCATAACATCACTAGGGCCTTGATATTTTAAAAAATATATAAGATGATCCCCAACTTAAGATGGTTTGACTTAGGATGCTTTGACTTTAAAATGGTGCTAAAGCGATATGTATTCAGTAGAAACCAGCTAGGCTAACCTATGTTCAGTAGGTTACATGTATTAAATGCAATTTCAATATTTTCAATTTAGGATGGGTTTATTGGGAAGTAACTCCCATCATAAGATGAGGGGCATAGTTTTTATTTCTGGAGTTGCAGTCTTAGTGGTTTAAGTTGCCACAATCTACTTCAGAATAATTCTGACTTAATTCTAGTAAAATATGGAAACTTTTCTGTAATCTTTTTTCTATGCTACCTTTGTGCTACTGTTGTCTTAAGTATAATATTCAGATAAGTTTTAAATTCAACCAAAAAGTGTTATTTTATAAAATCTTTGTCTCCTAAAAATGTTAAATGAGAAAAAACATTTGCTCACTTGTTATTTCTATTTTTTTTTTTTTTGGTGAATTTGGTATTGTCTTTTATCTTGAAGGACTTTCCTTTAGTACTTATTAATAGGCAGGTTTGCTAGCAAAAAGTTCTCTTAGTCTTTGTTTATCTGGAAATGTCTATTTCACCTTCTTTTTGAAGAATAGTGCTATATATGTAGAATTAGTCATTGACTTTGTGTACATGTCATTCTATTGGCTCTGGCCTCCATTGTTTCTGATGTCAGCTGTTAATTTCCATTGTAGTTTCCATGTCTGATGAGTTATTTTTAACTTGCTGCTTTGAAGATTTTCTCATTGACTTTGACTGTAATGTATGTGTATCTGTGGATCTTTTTGTAGTCAGCCTACTTGAGTTTAATTGAAATGATTGTATTTGTAGTATAATGTTTTTCATCAAATATTGGCAGTTTTTGCCCCTTATTTTATAAAAGTTTTTTTCTATGTCTTTTTCTTCTCTTTTTTTGGAATTCTCATTACATGTATGCACTTAATTTGATTTGTCCCATAGGTCAATGAGATGCTTTTTTTATTTAAAAATTTATTTCTTTTATTTAGCTTCTTTGATTTCTACTGGCCCATTTTTATTTCACTGATTCCTTCTACTACCATTGCAAATGTACTTTGAGCCTCTCAAGTGAACTTTTAATTTTAGTTATTTTACCTTTAAACTGCAGAATTTCCCTTTGATCTTTTAGAATATTTCTTTTTTGTTGAGGTTCTTAATTTGTTGAGTCATTTTTTCCATTTGTTCCCTTAATTATCCTTATCTGGTTTCTTATTTTATGAAAATATTTACAATTACTTATTTGAAAGTTTTGTTCGCCAAATCTAATTTTGGGCACTCAGATGTTTCTCATTGATTTTGTTTTTCTTAAGCATGGATTGCTCTTCCTTTGCATGTTTTATAGTTTTTAATTTAATATTGGACATTTTAAATGACATCGGAGAAACTCTGGATTCTGATCCCCACTCCACCACCTACCCTCCTCACCCACCCTCTCTTGATGGTTGTTGTTCTTTGTTTGATAACCCACCTGGACCAAATCTGTGAAGCGTGTTTCTTTTGCAGTGTGTAGCTGCTGCTGACTCTCTTTTTTGTTTGTTTATTTTAACTTTAAGCCTTCTTTTTTATTGTTACCTCTGTGTTCCACATAGCTTAGTATTCAGCTAAAGATTTTGATAAGTGGTTGTGCCCTAATACCAAATATATTTACCACTAAGGCCATGTTCATGTGTGCCCTGACTTTTATTTTCTTTATTTTTGTTTTCTGTTGAGTCCTCTCAATTCTTCCTTGCATAGGCATTGGGGGCTTGTTTGGGAATGTGTTGATGGCTTAGGCCCAGTGTGGTCTTTGCTACTACACATGTGTACAACCTCTAATCAGTGTAGGATTTATAGAGTTTACCAAGCTCCCTATGCTTCTATCATGTCTTTTAAGTTAAAATTCCTGGTTATTTCTAGTGTTTTGCTTGCCCCAGGATCCTGACTGTAGGTAGCAGAGTTGATGGGCCTCATTTTAGTCGCCACTGAGCCACTTTAAAATGACAGCACTCTATAAATCAGTGAGCTTCCTCTGGCAATAGAAGTGAATCAGCTGTTTTTCACAACTTGCCCCACCCTGGTTGAATGACAGTTTTGTCCAGGTTTATATAAAGCTGCTTTTCAGGAAGAGACTTTATTGTCCTCCTTATTCTGTAATTCTGGAAGTGAATCTCCAAATACTCTTGCTAGAATATAATTTTATTCATTCAGTTTTGTCTTAAAATTTTGCTAAGTTTGTTTTCAGTGTTTTTCTGTGATAGAGATATAAAAAATAGAGATTCAATTTCATTGTGAAATTAAGACTCTTTGTTTTCTCCCCGCCCCTCACTGATTTTAAAGGGGGGCGGGGAGGAGAGAGAGAGAAAGAGAGAGAGAGAATAACATTGATCGGTTGCCTCCCATACGAGCCCTGATTCGGGGATCAAACCCACAACCTGGGTATGTGCCCTGACTGGGAACTGAACCGCTTGGCTCTTTGGTGCATGGGACAATGTTCTAACTAACTGAGCCACACTGGCCAGGTTTGTTACTGCTGGGATTGAGATTGGCCCTTGATCCCAAAATAGCTAGTATATTAGTTTCCTCATCTGTTAAGTGGCTACAATAATTGTCCCTATCCCAAGGGTTTTTGTGAAGACTAAATGAATTAATTTAAGCATTTAAAATAGTACCTTACACATAGTAAGTAAATTCTAGTTGAATAACTATTTTCAAACATGTTTGTGTATTTGCCATTTTCCTAATTTAATTTTCAGTTTGCAATTACTTGGCAGTTTAACTTCTAAGTTCTTGGAAATATATCACTTTGTTGAATTGAACCGTGGCCTGGTTCATAGGTCAATGCTCAACCACTGAGCCATGCAGGCTGGGCTGTTATCCTTCTTTATCTGACTATCAAGTGATAGTAAAATAAATTTTCTTAACTAAGTAAAGTGCACTTGTATGGGTACCCATCCATGTATGTATGTTGATGACATATCACTACACTGTAGGTGGTGAGCTTCATTTTCTCCAAATTGGAGGAACCTGTGATGATATTGATGAAGCTGATATATTAGTGGATGGATCTCTTTCTAAAGGAATAGAACCATCTTCTGAAGGTTCCAGACCTTTATCGAATCCTTCAAGTCCTGGCATTTCAGGTATGGTATTAAGTTTTTAAATGATTTAAAAAAAATGCATATTCCTGTGATGTTCAGCGTTTTCTGAGTTTATTTTGTTGTTGTTGTTGTTAATCCTCACCTGAGGATATTTTCTCATGGATTGTTAGGGAAAGTGGAAGAGAGAGAAAGACAGAGAGAAACATCGATGTGAGAGAAACACATCAATTGGTTGCCTCCTGCACGCACCCGACCAGGGCCTGGGCTGGGGAGGAGCCTGTAACCGAGGTATGTGCCGTTGACCAGAATCGAACCCGGGACCCTTTGGTTCGCAGGCTGATGCTCTATCCACTGAGCCAAACTGGTTAGGGCTGAGTCTATTATATTCTTAAACAATATTTCAATTTTTTAAAAATATATTTTTATTGATTTCAGAGAGGAAGGGAGGAGAGAGAGTTAGAAACATCAATGATGAGAGAGAATCATTGATTGGCTGCCTCCTGCATGCCCCCCACTGGGGATCGAGCTCGCAACCCAGGCATGTGCCCTTGGCTGGAACCGAACCTGGGACCCTTCAGTCTGCAGGCTGATGCTCTATCCACTGAAACAAGCCAGCTAGGGCAATATTTCAATTTTTATAGTCAACTCTTGCTGACTTTGCTGAGGGCATTAATTTCTGTATTGGCATTCTTTTACTAGGCTTGTTTTTGTGTATTCGTTATTATTTTTCCAATAGTTGGAAAATGTTATAAACATTAAAATAAGTGATTCTCAACTTTGGGTAGGTTGACCAACATTGGTTCAGTTACCTAAGGAAAAAAAACATTACATTGGTCATTAAGGAGTTTTTGGTCTAGCAAGGGAAGAAAAAAAAACATGAAAAAGAGAAGATTCATTAAGTAAGTTTAAAGTCAGTGGAATGGCCTATATTATTAATATTACTATAGGAGTTGAAAAGTCAAAAAAATACTTTCTCTCTGCAATAGCATATTTAGACCCCAATTGCCCCATTCTGAAACTTTAGATACAGTATATAATTCCGTTTCATGCTCTTAACGTGTTGCACTGAGCTCTCTTTCCCCAACCTTTATGCCTCCTTTTAGTAATTTTGTACTGCCATAGAGCTGTGTTGTACTCTTAGCACTTACCACATTTTATTCCCCAGAACTAGCATTTAAAAGAATTTTAGTAAATCTGAAATAAAAAGTATGTTTGAACTCAAATGTATTCTAAACAGAAATAATACATAAAGTTGGTAGTCAATCTTAATGGACACTTATATTTGGGCATTTGATTATTCTTCTTTGCATCATAGACAAACTTAGTGATTACTAGTATAATACATGTTAAATTTAGTGATTATTAGTATAATCTATGGTAGTCTTCACTACCTTAATGCCAGGTGTTCTCAACCTCATCTGCACTACTGACATTTTGGACTAGATTTTTTGTTGTGGGAGGAGTATCCTGTATTAGTCTTATCTCTGAATTCTGCCTACTAGATTCTAGTACATACAATTGCCCCCATCCACTTGGCCCTTGGGAGGCAAGATTGTCCCCAGGTTGAGATACACTGACTCATGTCTCTTGCTATAATTAGTCAAGACTTGATTGTTTTGATTATACAACTTAGTTTAAAAGCTAGCATACTGAATGTTTTCTTAATTTATAAGTTATTGTTATAATAAAAAAGAAATTTCATAAAGTTCATAAAAATACTATTTAGTAGAAAAGCTGTGAATTAGATTATAAAGAAGTAAATACAGTCATATGCCACATAATGATGTTTTGGTCAATGATGAACTGCATATATGACAGTGGTCCTATATAGCCTATATAATAAAAGCCTAATATGCTAAGCATACAGTCGACCCATTGGCCGTTCAGCCAATCAAAGCGTAATATGCTAATGATATGCTAAGGCCGCTCAACCGCTCGCTATGACGTGCACTGACCACCAGGGGACAGACGCTCTGACCAGTAGGTTAGCTTGCTGCTGGGGTCTGGATGATTGGGACTGAGCGAGATGGGCTGGACACACCCTGGAGCTCTCCGACGGTCCCTCCCCGGCAGGCCAACCTCCCACGTTCCTCCTCGGCCCCGATCGTGCGATCGTGCACTGGTGGGTCCCTCAGCCTGGCCTGCACCCTCTCACAATCTGGGACCCCTTGGGGGATGTCGGAGGGCCGGTTTTGGCCCGGTCCCGCAGGCCAGGCCAAGGGATCCCACTGGTGCACAAATTCGTGCACTGGGCCTCTAGTATGATTATAAAGAAACTGTAAAATTCCTATTGCATAGTGAATTCTTAGCTGTGGTAACATTACTGTTACAATGCATTACTCAGGTGTTTGTGATGATGCTGGTATAAACAAATCAACTGTGCTGCCAGTCATAGTAGCACATTATAGTCATATACAGTACATAATTCTTTTTTTTAATTTAAAAAATGTTTTTATTGCCTTCAGAGAGAGGAAGAGAGAGAGAGAGAGATAGAAACATCAATGATGAGAGAGAATCATTGATTGCTGTCTCTTGCATGCCCCCTACTGGGGATCGAGCAGCAACCCTGGGCATGTGCCCTCACCGGGAATCGAACCATAACCTCCTGGTTTATGGATCAAAGCTCAACCACTGAGTAACACTGGCCCAGCTATCCTCTACTTTTAATTATTATTTTAGAGTGTAATCTTTCTACTTACAAAAACAGCTGTGTAACACTAGCAGTAGTCCCATACATCTCATGTTTGCCATGTTTCCTAATGTCAGACATTTTCTCTTGTGCTTGATTTACTCTTGTTTTGTACAGTAATATGCTATACATACCATATAGCCTAGGTGTAGTCCAGGAGAAGTACGTCATACCACATAGCATAGGTATGCCCGTGGTTGGCAAACTGCGGCTCGCGAGCCACATGCGGCTCTTTGGCCCCTTGAGTGTGGCTCTTCCACAAAATACCACATGCGGGCGCGCATGTACAGTGTGATTGAAACTTCGTGGCCCCGCAGAAGTCTGTATTTTGTGGAAGAGCCGGTATTTTGTGGAAGAGCCACACTCAAGGGGCCAAAGAGCCGCATATGGCTCACGAGCCGCAGTTTGCCGACCACTGTTAGGCTGTACTATCCATGTTTGTGTAAGTGCACCCTATGATGTTTGCACAATGATGTAATTACCCAATGATGTATTTTCTTAGAATGTATCCCGTTGTTAAGCTGTGCATGTGTAAAGAAAAGACATTGACATGCTGTTAATACTTACCAACAATTTAATACAGTTTCAGTTAGATTTATAAAGTGCTAAACTTTGAGAAAAAATGTAGTTTGAAGTACACTTAACAATTTTATGGAACTTGGTTTACATTTTCTTTGTGAACATATTCTAAACCTATCAGATTTTGTATTTTAGTCTTTCTTTTTTTTTTTTAAAATATATTTTAGCCGAACCGGTTTGGCTCAGTGGATAGAGCGTCGGCCTGCGGATGAGGGGTCC